>NW_026556502.1:0-35144 GCF_029017545.1 Prosopis cineraria
AGTAAATATGCGTAATATCGTGGATGAGCTTCAGTTTCTCTGATGATCATATTTACAACTTCTTGCGATCGAGTTTGCTGGCAATCATAAGTCATGACATGCACGTGCGAAAGCTCCCGTTCCAACATATCCTCAGATCCCACAACACTTAACCCTACTCTTATGCTGCTATGGATGTGGGTTCAAGCTTTATGCAGTTATCGCTGGAGAATTACATATGTTGTTAAAAAGATGTACAGTGCATCAGCTCGTGGATACATAAGCTAGGTTGATTGTTGAAGATGGGATCATTCATGAAATTAAAAAAAAAATTAAAACATTATACTTCAAATTAAAATTAAAAAATTTATGCTAAATATCATCCCTTAAGTTAATGAAATAAGCTTGTCAAGTGAAAATAAATATTGACTTTATAGGATAGAATTTGGCAAAAATGTAATAAATGCTTTTAAAGTTTATAATTTTACTTATAAATGAAAACAAAGAGATACATGTTAATTTTTCTTGTAGAGTGTTTGAAAACCGAGGGAGAACCAAATTCACCGTAATGAAATAATCTGGTAAGATCATGATGAGATCTTTACCTTTTCTTCTCGTGTGTGAACAACGGATCGCTTTCTTTATTGCATGAACACGCAATTTTTTAATTGTGTCAAAATGGTAGGTAGCTGAGCAAGTGGCCAGTTTATTTAGACATGGATGGTGCATTGATCTATTAATGATCACCTGACCCAATAATTATAATCATCATGCTTTTAAATAATTATTCCCCACATCATCAAATTCATTTTTCATCATCTTTTGAATATACTTCGAACTTTTCGACCGTTGTTGCTTTGTTTTTGCCTTCTCTTGACTGGTCATCCTAGACTTTAATCTTCCACTTCTCGATCACTATATTCAATCTAGTAAGTATTAATTTGAATATGCATGCATACATAGGATAATGATATTTAAGACCCACGTAAAATTTTTTTTTGCTATAATTAAGGGCCCATCAATTTTATATCAAATGTCATCCTGTAAAAACATGTAAAATTATTGAAATCTGAATCTTAACTTATTAAATTTTTAAAAAAATACTAACAAAAAATATAAGTTAAGGTTTAACTTTCAACAATATATACGTGTTTTTAAAAATAATATTTAATATAAAATTGATATGTTTTTATTGTAGTGATAAATTCTCTTAAAAGAACTCAAATGTCATTCTCCCTGCATGCATAGTCACACACACTTACAAATAATTCAACATAAATTGAAAGTTGCACTGTTTCATGTTTACAACTATATGTCTTTATCAAAAGGAAAATATAATATTTAAACATAGATTAGTGACTAATGTTCACTCTTAAGTTAATTATAACTTCCAATTTTTATTGTGAGATCTTAAAAACAAAACAATAATAATGTCGTGTAAGACTCGTTGTATTAATAACCTATTAATGTACACGTGCGCGGGCGCGCGTTATTATGAGATGGATAATATGTATACCATTATCCATCACTGCTTCCCTCGGAAGATCCAAACTCTGCTTAAACAGATAACTTAATTCGAGCAGGTCATGCGAAAATAACTCCATAATGCTAGCAAATGGTGGGCATGTCACCAAAACATGGTTGATATTGCAATGGGATCGAGAACGCAAGTATTTAAATGGACTCGATGTCTTCCCAGGAAAAAAAATTACGTGCATGTTTTAAAGGAAGTTGCAAAATACCCCATACAGAGTGCCTTGTTAATAGTGAGAGACATCCTACATCCACCGCGACGAAAATACTTGTCATGTAATTTGGATTTGAGTCCAGATTTCCAGAGCATGAAGAAATTAAAGTGGTATCCTAGTGTATGAAATTGGAGGAGCCCACCAAATTGTGCAACAGAGTCCAATATGTAAAACAATCATGCTTCAATAATAGAAGGTTGTTGGTCTCCCGGAAAAGCTTTGCTTTCCAGGTCACGGAAAGCATTGGCACGGCTTCTTAAGTCCCGCCACAGTGAAGAAATTCCCATGAGAATCCAGATTAATTTCACACCTTCCAAGGTATCATCACCCAAACGTGCCACTGGGACCTCATGCATTATCGTTATCTCTTACTCTATCTTTTTCCTCCCCACGTTTTGAGATCCGAATCCCTCTCAATTTTGTCTATAATATTAATTGAAAAGCTGCATAATCATATTTTCAAAAAGTCATCTCAATTCCAAAATATTTACTTAATCATGATTTAAAATTAAATAATATAATAAAATACATATAAATGATAATATACTTTTGAATCACTGGTCAGTACTGGAAGTATATCGAAAATAAACTCCAACTCTTGATTTTAAATGAGTGCATGGGAGATATAAAACTAAACGGCCACAGTTCACGAGGCCTCTTATCAGCTCAGCGACTACATATAATTAACAGCCATAGGTTCCAACTCAGTCTTGTGACTGTCCACTCACAACCATGAAAGGAATGGACTTGTTCTGTTCCTCCTCTGCCTCCACTGCTGTAATCCCCAGTACGCACGTCCATCGTTCTAGGGTACGCCGTACCCCCAAAAGCTACGGCCTCCTTGCTCGAGCGCCCTGCTCGCGTTCATCCCTTTTCCCCACTAACCCAAAGCCTTCTTACGAGAAGCACAGAAAGAGTTATGCAGGCAAGCAAACCCACGACCTATTTACTCACTGTAGCCTTTCTTCTTCCACAACGCGCCTCCTTGCTGGCTCTGATCCCTCTTTCATCCACAACGATCACTCTCCTGCTCTGCGCCCTTCTTCTTCGCCTCGCTCTCGGAACCAGGTGAAGTACTGATGAATCAAGTGTATATTCCTGGATAAGCAAGGTCTACCGTGTCATCTTGTGTTTGTAATTTTATAGGTCGTGGTTTTGAGGGTGTCATTGCATTGCAAGGGCTGTGCAGCGAAAGTTGGAAAACACATTTCAAGAATGCAAGGTCAGATTTTGTCGAGGAATTCTCGGTCTATGAAATTATATTAAGTGCGTCAGAGATTTATGTTCTGGTGATGAATTATACGCAGGAGTGACATCATTCAGCATAGAGATGGAGAAGAAGAAAGTAACAATTGTAGGAGACGTGACGCCATTGGGCGCCCTGGCTAGTGTCTCCAAGGTGAAGAATGCACAGCTCTGGCCATCTCCAACATCCTTTTCCTCATCCTCGTCTACGCCCATGGTTGGCATATGAGCGACTCACATAATTACTTCTTCACCTCCTGTTATCCTTTTACATGTATATTGCAGCTGGAAACACCTTCCAGCATCTGTGCTCGTACAATTCCAATCGAGTTTGATGACTCGTCAGTTTTAATGTTTGTCATGTAATATTGGTGAAGCTCCTAGCTATTTCTCTGTGTTGGAGCGCTGAAGAAATCATCTTCCTCATGTTTCTGTAGCTTTAATTTAAAGCGACAATTCAAATGTTGTTGGCTCGTCTCTGCTAACTCTAGTAGTGTTTAACCAATCTTTAATTCTGTATTATATTTTTGACTTGATACACGTCAAGCGTTTGATCTTAAGAATCATCACAACAAGTCATGTAGGATGTAGGGAGAGCGACGGATTAATAGTGTCAGATGAAGTGAGAGAGGTGCGAGTTAATGCGGGAGTCTTCACTCTGCTTCTTCGCGTGAATGTAAAGTTCCCTACAGTTCAGGAAACGATGACAGAAGCAGAAGAGTACAGTTTATAGTTGCATGGTCAAAATATGCCGGCGGTGGGGCTCTACTTGCAGTCGCACTCGCGTTTTATGAATCGAAAAGGGATCCGAAATTCGGGAAAGCAATTAAATCAAAACCATCGAAATGAACGATACTGCTTGTTTTGCTTTCTTCAAAGGCATGAGGTTTCTTTAATTTCTTTGACTGCATATTTGGAGGCAGAGTCGGCCGGTGATATAATTAATTACTGTTTCCGTGACCGAAGAAAATGCGTGGAAGGCTCTAGTCTCTCCGGAGCTAATCAACCAAGTAAGTAGATGATGGAAAGAATGTGTAATAACAGAAAAAGACGAGCACAAAGTACAAATCAAAAGGTGGGACCGCACGAGTCGAAGAAAATGGGAGAGAGGTAATGTATGACACGGGGGTGAGTGAAGAAGGAAAAGGAATGATAGGGATGAGGGAAAGATGGGATGACTATTGATTAATGGGTGAGAAGAGGAGGGTGATCATTATCAGTGATATGTTCATGAGAAGCAGGGACTTTTTTGTTGGGTTCTGCTGCTTTACGAGACAGAGAATCGTGCTTCAGGAATTACTAAAATGCGACTATGCGAGGGCGGATAGGCCATACATGACGGAGACGTCCACGGATCTTTCCATTCTCCCTTTTCCTGCATTCCAACCATTCCATCCCAAATCCCACATTCTCCACCTTCAAATTACCTGCCTTCTTCCAACCGATCATTATATTTAGAAAAAATGACAAATAAATTCCTTTGAAATAGAAAAATTACAATTTAATCATGCAAAATGTGATAATGTCTCTCAAGTCCAAGACACCTAATTGTCACTAAAATTTTGATGAAATGACAAAAATATCCCCTTAAAGTTGCAAAACTCTGACCGTTTCTTCCCAAAGCCGACACCTCCTGATTGCCTGAGCGTCCGACAATTCCAACGATTTTATAGCTTAACTAGTGAATGATCTTCAGTCCTCTTCGATTGACAACTAGAAACAAGCCATCATGGAAATTAGACTACTGGCCAAGAACAAGCCAGAAAACCACCTTAAAATTGCCAAAGCTCCTCTGAAAAATTTTAAAAAAATCACCCCTGCTCCTTTTTCTTGTTCTTTCTATTCTTCTCTAAATTCATACCATCTCATTGAAATTCCTCTTCTTCAAAGTTGGTTCATTCAATTCTTAGGAAGAAGAAGGATCCACAAGGGATGAATGGGAAAATTGAAGTAATATTGTCACTGGCAGGAAGGAATTTGTCTCCATTAGCATCATTAGAAAACGAACAAAAAAGGGTTCATATTCCCAATAAGATTTGATAGAAATTGTTCATGAGGGGAGGGATTCGTATTGGACAAAAACACCTACCCATGGAGAAGGAGATTGCCATAAAGCCTCACGTCAGCGTTTGAATGGCGTTGGAGATGGAGGAGGCTGAGAATGGTGTTGGCAGAACAAACATAGGAGCTGGTGAAGGATGCCTTGACAGTGATGTACACCCTTTGTTTAGTAAAGGACAACAAAATAAGGGTGGTGTAGGCCGAAATAATGAAGCTGCAAATGCAACTAATGGCAGGTTTTATATCAAACATAGGGGTGTTCAATCTGAACCCGTCCCGATTGGCCCGGTATCGTCCCGATCATATCGGGACGGGTCTTGTCCAGGCCCGAAAATAATCGGGACGGGACTTTACGGGACGAGACAGGAAAGGGGTTCGGGACGGGACGGGACACGGGATTACCATCGGGACGTCCCGTCCCGTCCCGTCCCGAATATTATATATATTATTTTTTATTTTAAATATATTAATTATATTAATATAATTTATACTTATATTAATTATATCAATTATAATTTTAATACTTACAATTCTTATTTAAAACTAAAGTATTTTTATATTGATAATTTTAATGGTATGGAGTAAACATGGCGATATCTTTTTTATAATATATTAATTATATTAATATAATTTATTCTTATATCTATCTATTTAATAACTTTTATTTATAACATACTTCTTGCTTATTTTTAGAAGAGTCATTAGCTTAGTATATCTTCACTAAAGTAGAAGAACAATTATTTGATGTTGTATTTGACTTGCCTGTTGTTGCTAATTTTATAGCATAAAGATCACTTGTATTTTTTATTATAATATGTAGTTGTGATTAAAATAATTCAATAATTGATTTTAAATTATTGTTATTTATGTACTTGTGTTATTTTAATTTTAAACTTAATAAATTATATAATTTAAAATTTTAATGAACATTATTATCCAAATCTTTTTTCGATATTATTTCATTTATCGGGACGGCGGGACGTCCCGATTTTGTCCTGGTCCCGTCCCGACTCTTAACGGGACAGGACGGGACACGGGACCAAAATTCAGTCCCGATCTTTTTTTCGGGACGGGACACGGGACGGGGGTGTCCCGGTCCCGTCCCGTCCCGTGAACACCCCTAATCAAACATGGCGGACAAGTCAGCGTACGTGCTTAGCGTACTGGCATTGGTGCCAGAGGCGAGAGCGATGCTAATGGACGAAGGAGGAATTCTGATTGAAACAACCCCAACGCAAAATTCATACTTAATCATATCCTACCATGATAGTAAAAGATTCACCTATCATGGTAGAAAAGGAACAACCTAACTATCATAGTAGAACAAGAACTACCCTTACTTCTACCATGATATTTTGAGCAAGCCTAATTAACTAGCATGAGTTTTTATTATGGCAGAAAAAGGTCTTCAAGCAGCATTCAAGCAGGACATGTTAAAAGTTCTCTTTTTCCAACATATACATATATCAAACATATGCGCACATGCAAATTTCCTAACACACAATCTAGCACACATTTATGTCACAAAATAACAACTATAAATAAATAAATAAAGAAAAAATGATATAATTTATGACCTTTGGTCAAATCTCTTCAACTCGAGGCCCAAAGATTAAAACAATATACATTTTGAAGTAAAACAAAAGTAAAAGTATTGAACAAATGATTAAGTAAATGCAACTATTCCTATGGTGTGGCAGCAAGGCTAGTCTCCGAGCAATACCTCAAGGAGCTGGTGTTCCCTACCTATTCCCTTGCCTAAGCTTCACTAACTATTCTTATAGTATTTAAAATAAAGATAAGACAATGTCTCAGTAATCTTTTTAAAGGTTATAGTATATCTTAGGTCGATAAATAACTTGATCTAGTGAATTTTTACAATCAACTTTCAAACAAGCATGCTAAAAGAAGTTTAATCCATCATTTGGGAAGCTAGCATGCTTAAAATGAAATAAAAACATCTTCATAATTGAATTAAAAAACACAAGCATGCTAGTCAGTCTAAAATATACAACTCAAGGAAATAACATAACAAAGTCAATATTCAAATAACAAACTATAATTACATTGATTTACATATCAAACTAAATAATACCTTGAAAATTCCTTTCAATTAGTAGTTACATATTTTTATCATTTTTTATTCCACCTTATCTCCTTCTTATTTCGTTATATTGAGATTCTAGGTGATAGGGGATGGTGCCTAGCTAAAGGCCATATCAGTCCTAATCAAGCCTCGATCTCCCCCTTTTGATCATAAGGGGCACCCAAATGGTATCGATTTCATTCCAACCCTGGTTAAAGGAATCGAGTGCCTCAAGTACATATCAAAGCCACTTAGTGCACACAATATAGGGGTGAGTACATGATCACGATCTAACCTTATTTTCTTATTTTAAATTCATAACCTTCAGGCCTTTCATAACAACACAGTTCCAATATATTCCATGTCAAATCACAATTTTCATAAGTATTTCTCAAAATTTTTAACATTTATCATTATATAGACATTATCAATCTTAATATATTATATCTGTTCAAACAACTTGATCAAATTCCAATCAAACAAATTATGATCAACATGAGTCTATCTAGTCCTAAAAATTCCAAACATGTAGAGGTTTTTCACTAACCATAGCTTCAAAAAAAATAATTCCTAAAAATTTACTTTGTTAACCACTGGGCCAAGTTTTCGCAAATGTTATCATAGGCATGCTATTTAGGTTCAATTCAATATTAGTATATAATAAAATATTTAGTTATTTATCCACACTAGCATATAAGGTAACCTGAAAAGAAATTACTTAGGCTTGAGTTCACTTAAAAAACCTGAGGTCTCTCAATAAAAGATCCTCCAACTATCTCAAACGTCAAAGTAAAATTAAGAAGTTCCTTAGAAAACTTCTAACACCTCCACCAACAAAAAATTGGAGAAATTAAAATCAAATCAAATTTAATTTAATTTATTTTTTATTCTAAGGTTGTCCCCAAAATACTCTTGGGAGCTATATGTAACTCTAAAACTACCCAAAAAAAAAATTCTATTAATTTAATTTAAAGTTTTTTTTTACCTTGAAGCTCTTCAATTTATCTCAAAGACTTCCCAAAACAATTTTAAGTTATGTTAATTGTTACTTTTGAACTTTGAAGTGCCTGTGAGCATGTTTTATAAGTCCTAAGCATCTAATAAGTTAAATTTTTATCCACAAATAATTTAAAATAAATCTCATTTAGTTATAATTTATTCCTTATGTTCATTTTTAATTTATAAGTTGCTTTAAATAGTTATAAAGTAATTTGAATAGCTCTCAGAGTTACTCAAAATAGTTTTAAAGTTACTACTCAACAATTCTATCTAGTCCTTAAGTCTCTCTCCAATTTTAAATCCACTTAAACCTAGTAATCTTACAAAAACAAGCTTTATCCTACTAGTTGGGATTGACTATATAGATTGTACAATAACATTGTGGTTTATCATTTATCAAGCTTTTAGAAATATTGTTACTTAAGAGGTATTGATCAACAACTTTTAAAAGTATTTTCTTTGGCCTTCCTTTGTCCCTTATAACATCCTAGAAATTTAAGAGCCAATTAAGCAAAGTAAAGAGGAATAATTGAGTTAATTAATGTGGTATGTGGCTAGAAAATCTAACTATATATTTGGTTATGATTTCAACTCTAAATTTAGGTTTGAAGTGAAGTTGGGACACCCGAGCATCAAAAGGTTAGGAAATTTGAAGGGTATATCTCTGTGCCACTTGTTGCGGCATACAACACATTCGTTGTGGTGCACAGATGACAAATAAAGAATGAGGACCTCTTTGTGCCATTCGTTATAACGTGTGCTGCGGCGTATGGCCGAAAAATTTCTCATAAGTGGCTCATGAATAGATTGAAATGAGAAGAGGGAAAGGAAGGAGAAAACGAGAGCTCATCTTTTTTTCTAATAGGGCTTTCATCTTTTTTTCTAATAGGGCTTTAGGATTTTGGACCTTTGAGAACATTTTGGAGCTTCTAATAACCTAAAGTAAAGTTCCTAAACCCTTTTCTCTTCCATTTCAATGAGAATTGAAGTTCGAGTTTGAGTTAGGATAATGATTTTTGATTCATATAAGCTATAGGTCTAAATCCATTAACTCAAATGGAGTTAATAGGAGTTATTGTGGGCGCGCGCGCGCGCGCACACACACACACACATTCTTCTCCAATCTTTATGTTCTTATTTACTTTTCTTCTTCTTCTTTTTAATGCCATTATTACTTTTTTTATTTTTTCTATAAACTATTGTTATTTTATTTCTCCTACTTATTCCTTTATCATTTATTATATTTTCATCTTATCTTTCTTTTATGTTTGTATGTATGTATCTTAGCTTGTAGATACTTTAAATTCTCTATTATGATTTATTAGAGTCCTTTTAAAATTAAGAGTTAAATCTCATCTATATTTGGTTTCATTATGATTTAGATAATATTCAAATAAGTATAATATCTTAAATAAAACAGTGAAGATAATATATATTTAATTTCACGTGCTTCTATAAATTTCTCATTCCTTGAAAATATGTTTTAAAAATTAAATCCTTAATATTTATCCCATTTTAAGTAAATTCTTCGTACTCAAACAATTATATAATAAATTCAATTTAGCATGGGATAATTTCTTCCTATTAATAATTAAGTCATACATTAAGATATTATGATTTTTTTAAAAATTCAAACTATCTTAAATTGTCTTAAATGTGATTTTATTCTATCTTCAAATCCAAAAATAATTATAAGAAACTTTCTAAAAAGGGAGGATGTTACACTGGTGCTATTGGTTGAATTTTAGAGGTGGGGCTATAGAGACAGAAGCAAATAGCAGTGGATATTTTTGTTATTTCATCAAAAACTTTAATGATAATTAAGTCTTTTAAAATTTAAGAGATATTATCACATTTTACATGATCGAATTGTTATTTTTTCAGAGGAATTTATTTGTTATTCTCCTCAATATTTACTAACCATTTATTTTTTTATTTTCTTTTGATTCAAATATGTAGTTTTATGGTGGTAAGCTGTAAATGTCGTACACTTGCATACATTATCACATGTGACGTGTGCATAAAATTCAAATCTCTGTCGTATTGTCGAAAGTCATGGCCTAGTATCCTCAGCCCATCCAATAGTGTAAAAAATTAAAAACAGCCCACAAACTATTTTGATAAAAAAAAAGGGAGAGCCAACGAACCTGTTAGATGTAACATCCCAATTTAAATTTTAATAGTTAATTTGGGTTAATAAAAATTTTGAAAAGTATTATTAAATTATTATTATAAAAAAAGGTATGAAAAAAATAATAATAATAATAAAAATAAAAAAAATAATAATAATAAATAAAAAATAAAATATTATTAAATTATTATTATTATAATAATAAAAAGAAAGAAAGGAAAAGAAAGGAAGAAGAAGAAGAAAGCGAATTCGTTTCGTCCGCCGCCTCAACAGTAACAATAATAAAATAATAATAAAAAGAAAAGAAGAAGAAGAGAGAGAAAATAATTTTTAAAAAAAAATGTGGGACCCACTGAATTTTTATAAAAACTCACCTTCCTTCATTTCCTCATTCATTCCTGCGCGCGAGCTGAGGCGGAGAGAAGCGAGTTGCCGGTGCGAAATATCTAAATTTTTAAGGTAAGAGTTTTTAATAGAATATTTAGGGTGTGATTTTAAGCTTTTCAAGACTAAGTAAGTGTTCTAAAATTTTTTCTTAGTCATCCTTTTTCTTTAGTTTCTGAGTTTGTAGTGGTAGAAAATTTAAGATCTGAAAGAGGGATGAATTTATGTTGAATAAATATGGTTTTTGAGGTTGTCAGTAGTATAATAAATGTTATAGAGTGTAAATTTGTTAATGATCTTTGAATTTATGACTTATGAATCAAATTCTAAACTAGATCTGAAAATATATGTTGATTTATTGAGGTTTAGATGATTATTTGGGATGAGAAATGAATTATTATGGTTATAGGATTATGATTCTAAGCTAGAGACTTAATTTTTAATTTTTGAGTATTTTAGGTACGAATTTATGAAATAAAAAGAAAATTTTGATAATAGAAATTAGTTTAGAAGTTGATTTTTAAATTATTAATGTTTATTGATAATTAAAAGAGGAGTTAAAAATTATACTTAATAGTATTAACTATAGATTTGTATTAAGATTGAGATTAGGAATTATGTTATATTTTTAATTCTATTATTAGAATTATTTTATTAGTTTCAAAAATTGAAACTAATATTTATAAATAATATGTTATTTGTAGATTGTATTACTGGTGAAGATTGTGGTGAGAGAGAAATTTTAAGGAATAATTTATTGAAAAAGCCACAAGGTAACCATGCTTTTAATTTATGATTAGTGTTACTTCATGTTAATTGGGTGATTATTGAGAAAATTATGAATTTTGTAATATTGTATAATTGTACAATATTATTATGAATTTGTTTATTTATTGTGGGAGGTGTTGGGAGACTTGCTATTATTGTTGTAATTATGTGCCACGTGGTACGCCCCTATTGGAGCTCAATAGGTGGTTTGTAAGGGCTCGGGCTAATCTACCTTTGGCCGGGTAATTTAGTACCGAGTGAGGGCTACGGCTCGAGGTTAATGGAGGGATATAAGGATGGTTGTTTGTGTGTATTATAATATTTCTTATATTTGTTGGAATTATATTATTTTTAATTCTCACTTAGTAAGCACACACTTAACTGTTTGTATACACTATCATAAATTGGCTTTGGGTTACTGGGACTTTTGAGTCTCATTATGTGGTTAACAATTTTCAGGAGAAGAGCCACGAGTGACACGTGGAGGAGTCCCAGAGGCTTAGTGGTATAGATCCACTGTCTCTTTTGGGTATTTAATTTATGATTTATAATGTGTTATATTGCCAATATTAGGGCTTTTTGTTTATTGTCAATTATATGAATATATAAATGTAATCATGTCTTTCAAACTATTTCTATTTTTGGTACAATTTGGATGACTGTAATTTTAATATTTGGTTTACTTTGGATTGGTTAAAATGGCATGATTATAAGGCCAAATAACTGGCTTGTGTTGAAAATTGACTAAATTGTTTATTTTACTTGTTGGGAGTATAAGGATGGACAAATGTGATTTAGTTTACTTGTTGGGAGTATAAGGATGGACAAATGTGATTTAGCCTAATGGCATGTGGGAGGTAAAAATTTATCTGAAATGTTATAGTGTGTGAGTTGAAGCCAATTATAAAATATTTTATATCGAAATTATTGATATAAAAATGTGTTGGGTGGCTGTAACCCAACTATGGTTGAGTTAAATTATTTAAAAAAAAAAAAATTTGGTGTGTTACATTAGACATGCATGTTTGGCCCAAAAAAACTTATTAAGCATGCATAGCATGATGTTATGAATTTGTTTGGCCATCAAAGAACAAGTTCCATGAAAATGGGTAATTGCAGAGATTATCAAGAAAAAGTTTTCAGTTAATCCTAAGAGAGTGGGTTATGACACTTAAAGCTCAAAGTCTTGGGTTTTGGTTTATGTAAATGCAAAAAATGTCTTTGAAAGAGAAGATAGATGTTAAGTTAGACTCCAAATTCCAATCAATTATTTGAACTCCTCGATTAATGGGATGGGTTAAGATTAACACTAATAGGGTTATGTCTCTTATGAGTAATAAAGTGGGGTGTGGTGGAGTTCTTAAAGATCGCATTGGTTATTGGACAGCAGGGTTTTGTCATCACTTAAGATACTGATGAGGCAGAATAATAGGCTGTTTTGAAGAGCTTTTGCTTTGCTTGGAACTTTGGGTTTATGAAGGTGCTTCTAGAATCAAATTGCAAGAATCTAGTTGATCCTATTGCCAACGTAAGATATTCTAGGAATATGGGCAGTTTGGTGCTAGTCAATGTACTTAACATGATCAATGAAACTAGGAGTTTAGAATCCATTATTTGCATGAAAATATAATCAAGTGGCTGATAGATTAGTAAAGGAAGGGATTTCTTAGTCTTCTCTTTTTGAGGTTGCTCCTATGCTTATATGGAGCTTAGTTTCTTCTGATTGTCTGAGATCTCAATCACTTGTATATGTAATTTTCATTTCATACACCAAGCTTAGCCTTCTATTTCACCCAAAAAAAAAATCCTCAATTAGATTTGGTAATACCCAAATCTAACCTAATAAGCTAGCCACATAAAAAGGGTCTGAAATTAGCAAGGAAAGTATTTATCATGACAATTCAACAAAGAAAGTTATTTTTTTTAAATATTCTCTCTTAAAAATTTACCGTGACAAAATGCTTATAATAAAAAAAAAGCAATCTATAAGAAAAAGGTATACAATATTAGTATTTTCCACAAAAGACACGAGCGCTTGATTAATATCTTTTTCTTTACAGTAGCACTATTACATCTAGCAACAGTTAGTGCCAGATTCCTTTCTATAAATGGGCATCAAAATGTGAAAAAATAAGCAAGTAACGAGAATAACAAGAAAAACATCCATAGTGGATTTTTCCTCTTACAAAGATGAAATAAAAGTATGGAATTTTTTTAGGAAGGCAGAGAGACTCGAGGATGTTGGGTTGCAGGGATGTAATACATCAATGCATGTTGTTGGTTCCCATTCCTCTTGGGAATTAAATTTTAAAAATTTGTTTTTCATAATAAAATAAAAGGAAAAAATATATTTAATTATATTAAATAGTTTGAAAATAGCTTTAAAATTTTTAAAAAATCGTTCAAAATAAACTTCTACCATTTCCACATCCATGTCACTAATCATCATTAGCCATTTGCCACCTCTTAGCATCACATTATTATTACTGTTAACCAATATATTAAAAACTGAATCAATCATTAAATTAGTTGAGGTTAAGGTTAATAGTTCAATTAAGGTCAAACACGAAACTAAATCAAAATCAAACTGATTATAATAAAATAATGTAATATAATTTTTTTAAAAAATACAACTTCATTTTATTAAAAAAATAAAAATATTATATATATATATATATATATATTAAAATGTAGAAAGTAGAAGCAACTTTTTCTTACACATAGCTCTATGTCTGCTCATATCAAATCACTATTCTTCTTTCATCTTCAAAGCACTGCAACCTTAAAAGCTCTTTTCTCCCTCTTCTACTTTTGGTTTTGGTTTCATCTCTCCTATTTTGATATTTTCTTTTCCAGTGAAGTGAGATGGATATGAACACAGAAGCCATGAGGAAGGAGGAACTGAGAAGGGGGAGGAGCAAAGTAGAGATGAGTTTGACAAGGAGAAACTAACAAGAAGCAAAGGTGCAATAATAAGTGAAGAAAGCGCATAGAAGAACAATAGACAAGTTGAAGCTCCACGATTGAGAGTCAAGACCCATGAAGCTTGAAACTTTGAGATGACACAACCGACGAAGTAGCTACTTGAAGCTCATTGCTGAGGGACAATCGAGGATAGCAAGATGAAGAAAATGATCGACAGCATGACAGAGAAGAGAACGAAGATGGAGTAGCGGAGAGGAGAGGTTCAAACTCAAGAGTTGAAGAAGGTGAAGAGGTTCATCACTCACTAGGACTTCTACCTTTTTTATATTTTTTTACTCTTAAATGATGTCATTTTAGGTTAAAGTTAAAAAAAAAAAATCAACCCTCCTGACCCTTGGGGTTGGCAAGTTAATTTAAGTTGATCTTGAATTAATTAAGGCTAATGAGAAATAAAAATGAGATCAAATGAATGATCAATATATCGATTCATCAATCTAATTGACTTGTCTAGTCTATTTTTAAAAACAATACTGTTAACTATTACTATTAATCATCTCTTACTACCATTGATCATTGTCATTGACAAAATGATAGTAATTAATAAATGATGAGGGTGGCTTTTAGTGGTAGTCAAGCAATCAACCATGACTAATGGTAGTTGTCGATAATGTGTGTGATCAAGCACGATTTTAAAAAAGAACATAGAGGGAGAAAGAAAATCGTTTAAAATATGAAGGAACTAACACAAATTTTCACTTTTTTTATGAATAGAATAAAAAAGTTTCTAAAATTTTTTAAAAGGCCAATCAACTTGTTGGGGAAGGGGGGAGAAGTACCCCTGCATTCATCGTTGTGAGTGATGGTGGCCAACAATAGTCAGTGATAATAGTTGTGAGGGTTGATAGTAGAAGTTGATGGTGGCAGTCGGCTAGTAACATCAATAACAACAACAATAATAATGTTTAGTGATAGCTATTAATAGTGATTGGTGGTTATTTAGTGGCAATTAGCGATAGTTAGCTAATAATAACTAATGGTGATGGTGATGATGAAGGCAGCAAGTAGTAACCAATAAAGATAATTAATGGTAATGGCTAATAATGACAATAAAGATAACTAATGGTAATGATTAATAATGACAATGAATGGAGACTAACAATAACCCGCAGGCGAGCCACAATAATGAGCAATGATATGTGTTATGATGATAAAGGTTAGTCACAATAACCTTTGCAATTTTAAAACAAAAAAAAATAATTTTGAAATGTTTTCACATTACTGTTTTTAATTAGATAAAAATGAAAACAATTTAAAAAAAATTTAGATGCAGGACATCCATTCTGCCATTGTTTTCTTCAATTTTCTTTTGTGTTTTAAAAAATGAAAACAGTTTTCATTTTTCAAAAACAGAAATCAAATACACCGTTAAATTTTAATTGCAAAATGCTGACAACGATCAGAAGCTGCATATTTTGGCGTCTTGTGTTTTTTTTCCCCCTTTTGCGGTAAAATTGGCGTCTCATGCTCTATTATTACTTATCAGTGTATGTTTACTATGTGACTGTGCGCGTGGTGTGTAAAAATTAAAAAAAGGGTTTTGCATATTTCCACTTAGTATTTTATTTTTCAAGCATTCATTCAGCTTATATGCGCACCTACTTGGGGATTTCATGATCATCAGAGCAGGTGCTTATCATCTTTGAAATAGTTTGGACCATATAAAAATAAATAAAACCATCTGGATTCTTTTGACCAAAAAAAAAAAAGAACCATCCGGATTTAAGTATTTTTTTTAATTTTTAAAATAAAAATTTACAAAATTTGAAAAAATTTATTAATTATCAAAATATACTGTTCATATTTAATTAAGTTAGTCCAAATTTAATATTAATTTTTTGTAATTTTTATAAACTAATTATACAAATTTACTCTATATTGTTTAAATTTAAAAATTTTAATTTATAATATTGTCAAATTCAAAATAATTTAAAATTATTTTATATGATCAATTTATAAAAATGATGAAAAATTAATATGAAATTTAGATTGATTTAATTAAATATAAAAAATATATATATTAATAATTAATGAATTTATTAAATATTATTATTTTATTTAAAAAAATAAAAAATATTTAAATTTTAACATTAAATCTGAAGAATTCAGATTATGTTCATTTGAGATGACGAGAACCAATGATGGTCACCGAATGTGCTCTCCGTGGTGTCACCTACTTGATAACAATTTCCTATTTAAGATTTTAGGACAACGCCACTCATGCAATTTTAAAAAAGTTTATGTTAGTTCACATGAACATGAAAAATAAATTTTACAACTGACAACTTATAAGCAATAAATATTATATTGTAAATTTTATATTAAATATCAATTAATTATAATGCTATTAACTTATTATTATTTAGAACAGCCTCTTTTTTTATGAGATTTAATATATTTTATATCGTTAATTCATTATAAATATAGGATTTGTTTGGGTAATCTTTAAAAATATATATAAATTATATTTGGAACGTGGTTTTATTAAATTTAACAAATAATTAAATTCTTAAATATATTTTTATCATATGTAAATTAAAATTCAAACCAGTGCATGATACTTAACTACTGATGATGGTTAACATGGACGATGATTATCGGTAACATGATAACATTATTATTTTATCCCGTCAAAGTCTGCGTTTTGCTAATATGATCCCGTCGCCTGCTTCTTGTTTCTTTTCCTGCCGTCGGCTGCATTTCTTGCTCCTCTCCTAAAATTATATTTTGAGCCCTCCCTATTGTGGAGTTTTCCGAGCTCCTCACTCTGTTATCGTCACTCACCGCTGCCGTCTCAGTTGACCTTTAATCTTCAACTTCCGGTCTCTTGCAGGTTCTTTCGGGCTCATCATACCTTCCCCCTTCTAGTCCTCTCTTCCATGTATATAGACGGGCACATTATTTTCTTTATTTTTTTATGGTTAATTTTAGCACTGCTGCGAGCTCTAGTTTTCCCTTTTTGGTGTGGGAAGCCGTTAACAAAACAGGCTATACGGGTGGTATTTGATTTTAAGATAGAAGCTCAAAGTAGCGTAGTTGAAAGAATCATGATTTTAACGGCAACATGAACTGTGGTATTTGAAGGGGAATGTATATTGGAATCATAATTGATCGAGAAGAAGATAAACTGTGCAGGAAGCGAACGTGTGAGCCATTGGGGTGACAACAGTGAGGATAATTGGATAGGAAGAGCCCGCAAATACGGGCATTTCTCGAATGGAAGATTTTCGACACGGAGGGATATATTCAGGCACACTTACACACATAAAGAGAGAGGTTTATAGGAATAGTAACTTGAGAACTTAACTGTATCATAAACGTGGAGAATGTAGCGTTTTTCCCCCGTCCCCTCTTGGAGTGAATCATTGCGATAATGATCAAATTATATTATTATTATTATTCTTGGAACAAAAATTTTTAAGGTAGTTAGGTCGAAAGTCTCATTAGGATAGACCTTGTGGTCAGTACAAATATTGTCCTCATGTCGATAGCAAGATTTAAAAGCTATTGACCAAGTCCTTATTAGCTGAACTAACCTATGTTGGGTTTATTATCTATGTTATTCCAGCTGATGTTTGTATCTGACTGAATTCATTGGAAGCTAAATATGATAATCAATTATTATGCCTGTTGAAATAAGCCAATTAAAGTAGCCCGGCTCAGTCATGTACTTCAGTCTCAAGGTTGAATATTTTGCAAAACCTGGCGACCACTTTTTCAGATTTGTTTTGCTTTTGGTTGTGCTATTCCAAAGAGACTAGTAAATATTTGAAGTGATTAATGTTATGTAACTACTATTTCTTTTTGAAAAAAAGGAAATAGAAAATTAAGGTAATTATTACAGTTCACAACAACAACAACAACAAGCCTTATTCAGAAAATTAAGGTAATTATTACTGCTCCCTTCAATTAAAAAGAAAAAAAAAAGTTCAAGAATAAATTTTGGAAAAGAAAAATTCACCGATGAAATATTTGAGGAAATAAAGAATAATAATAGAAAATAAAATATAGCTCAGGTTGACATGTGGTTCTAGGTCAGAGGATTAGGACTTTATCTCATTTGTGTATAAATTATACAGATGTAGTTCATTTCATGTGTTAGGATATTAATTATATATCTGATATCATCAAGTGACTTCTCTTAGTCAGGTTATAGTTTTTTGTTTGTTATTTATTTTTTCAGGAAATAAATGTAAGAAGGAGAGTTGTTAAATTCATGGTACATTATGTTCCATGACTTTTCTAGAGGTAAAGATACATGCATCCAATACTTTTGGTTTATAATGGTGCTAGACTTAACTCAGAATGCTAATTATGGTCAGAGATTCTCTTGAAACATTTAACAAAGTGTCTTGTTATGTGCATATTGAGGAACTCAGATGAAAAATAATACATCTATTCTTATTGAAAAAAATAAGAAGGATAGTGAGTCTGAGGTTTTTGATTTATTAGGTTCTAAAAGGTACAAGAGATTCAATGTTTGTTTGAATATGGGGAACAAAATGAGATAGGTATCTTTTTCCTGGATAACTTATCATGAGCAAACAATGTTAGTAACAGAAAGGAAAAAGTTTTCATCGAATCTTATCATTTTAATTTTTTTTTCTTGTTTCTTTTTTGCTTTTGGATAGATTTGGAAGTGCATAAATTTTCATTTTAAGATTTTTTTACAGCTTTGCCTTCCATCCATTTTGAAGGGTAAAAGAAAACAAAGGAAAAATGTGTTTTTTAGGGAACTCCTCTTTCATTGGCTTTCTTTTTACCTCTATCAAAATCTACCCAGAAAAGGGATCAAACTTTTCAATTCAAAAGGAGTTGTTAGGAAAACTATCAAAGACACATCCACAAGATGGGATATGTCTAAAATTCTAGCATTCTAGAACGTTCTGTTAATAAATATGTGTCAACATTGGGTAATGGCTGGCAAAGGTAATTGACTGTCGAAAATCTAGATAAAGCCATTTCATCTGCTAAGCCCAGTCTGACTCTTCCCATCTTCATTCTCCTTGTGCATAATCCTTGTGTGTTGAGTCACAGGTGGAACAAATTGGACAGATAATTTGCATAATTAAGGTATCTGTGGTATCCAGGTCTATATCCTTATGTTTGTTGATCTTCGGTTGCCAATGTTATCAAATCCCTAGGGCTAATATTTTGGTGCGAATATCTTACGATCAAGGTTGTGGGATCTAGATTTTGGTTTCCTTCGGGGCATTGAATTAGGAAACGCCTCTACAAGAAAAATTAGCCTTTATACATTATCATTTTTCTACACAAAGCAAATGAATAATATTTTGTAAAGCCTAATCTGGTAGTAAATTCTAAACTGGAGATTGATATATGCTAAATATGGGTTAGCGAGATTAGGTGTTTTACTGCCTAGGTCATTTAACCAAATGCAAAATAAAAACACTTAAGGCTCTGCATAAGCTGAATTTGATTTCATTGGATTTAGTTTATGCGTGCGCGTCATGATACATCAAATTATAGAGGATATCACAATAGAAGTCAGCTGATGAAATTGATGGCAAATCACTAGACCTTCCCCACTATTAGAAAAGTCTAATTGCTTTTCATACTAAAAATTATACTCTCAGCTTTCTCAAATTATAATGATATTAAATATATATATATATATATATGGCCACAAATTCACTTTCATAGATGCCAAATATCTGAAGAGTGTATATATAATTGCATACTTTTCCCGGTGGAGCTGTAATTGGTCAATATAAATGTGTCTTTAGAGCATTATGTTGTTGATTCTATTCATTCCTACCTGCCTTTATTGCTGATATAAAGTAAGTTGGATATTTTTTATTGTGTTTTTTGGTCAAGTGATACAACCGGGGTGCAGTTCCCCATCCCCCTTCTATGGGGTCTGTGCCTTTCAAGTGAACAATGGAGGATCTTGAACTGAAAAGTGGGATTCTAGCTATATGATTATAGGCTTTATGATAATGGATGAGAGTTCTTGGTTGTTTTGGACCTATTGATCTATTTAATTTGATATTTTAAAATCCCTCCCCTGTGGGCTAGGTTACTGGACAGTGGCAGGCATGGTTTTCTAGGTTCTCTTATGGAAAACGAATTAACGAGGAAATACTTTATTCCAGTGAATTAGTTAGACCTTGGAAGGTGAAAAGTGGATATGGTTAGTTTAAAACGTTTGTTTTGTTTATACTCTTGGTTCCTAAATTAGTAAAATTTAATGCTGAACAAATCTCTAAGACTGAAGTGGAATTTCTTGTGGAAGGACTTTAGGTAGTTTATATAACATCTTATGCCTTTGAGCAAGGAAGCTAAAAAGGAGTTCAGTGCTTGTGCTTAATGCAACACATTTTTCCTTTGAAATACTAGCTTGTTCCTCACTTCTTGGTGCAATTTTCTGCCATCAATCTAATGCCTGCCATAGTTGCTTTGAAATAAAGTCATTTCTGATTCCAATGTGCAAAATATCAATTGTCATATGCTCAAAAGTCATGCATACTGACTAATTCTGCTATATATGTGTCTCACATGTTTGTTATGCCTCTTGCTAGTGTATGCTCGTGATTTTCCCTCTAATTTTCAAGAATGAGGAACTCTAAGGAAGATCCATCAAGTAGCAATGCACAGGCAAGCACATGTGACTTAAATATAAGCTGAATTCATAAAAATCCCTCCCATGTCCTTTCTCATGTCAAGAATATGAATAAGATATACTTATTTGCTTAAACAGGTGCTTGACCTGATATCGGCAGTGAAGGAGTTACATGGGCTTAGTTCTCAGGAGCTTAATAGATTATTGAGGGACTCTGAAAATTTTACTATTCACTACCTAACCAGAAAAGGATCCATGAGCAAGGTTGTCTTTGTCTCATGTTCAAAATTTATCATGTTCTTGTTTTTATCTATTTGTTTTATTTGATCATGTTTGTGTGCAGATTGATATGGAAAAGCTTGCAGGATCTCTCCCGTTGCATCTTATTGCAGTGCTAATCTCATCTGATAGGGATGAATCAATGATGAGATATGTATTATGTGGTATGCGCCTCTTGCAGTCCTTATGTGATTTATCTCCTCGTAACTCCAAACTTGAACAGGTTAGTATCAGTAATGCCCATTAACACATATTTCTCTTCTTTGCTTGTTTTCTCTATGGAGAAGACATGATAAGAAACATTTCAAATAGTGACTAATGGCTTGAGATGTTGGCGACCCTATCTTAAAGAAGAGCATGAGCTCGGTGCTAAGTTGGTAATACTTTATCCATATTATATTGAGTGGTTGGAGGGGAGGTAATAAAATCAGTCCCTCCGGAGTCACTATTTCTTATTCCATGCAGTTTCTTACTGTTAACAACAATAAGTCATACATTAAAAAGGGATGCATACATGAACATCATAAGTTTCATGGAAGCTGTATTCATTTTTTATGCACCTTGTTGGTTGCAGAAAAATGACCTAATATTGTGAATACAGTTATTTATTTTCCAAATTCGAAGATTATAGTAACACCTTGATGGTAGATCTGATTTCTGTGCTTGAAACATGATTGCAGATTTTTCTAGATGATGTGAAAGTGTTGGAACAGTTGATTGACTTGGTTTTCTATGTGCTAATAGTTCTTGGTGGTTACAAACAGGTTTTCTTTAGCTCTTGTTTTTGTAGTTTAAACTTCTGTACCTTTAATCTGCACTTAGCTTTTCCACCCATGTTTCAGGAAGGCCATACTTTTAGTTTTAAACACCTTTGGCATTCAGCTCTTGTGGCATGCAGTTTACATCTATTAACTGGGTTTATATCAACACAATGGCAAGATATTGTTCATGTATTGCTTGCTCACCCCAAGGTAAAGTTCTCCTTCAGCCGGTTCTTAGTTGCTGGATTAGAAGAAAATATTCTTTTAGAGTCTATATGTATGAATATAAAGGATTTATGATGTCTAAACTATTTAAAAGCCAATATCTTGTGTGGCATCTCTTTGCCATTGCATATGCTATGGGATAGGGTTGTGTTCATTTCCTTAATTTGGTGTTTGGTGCAAGTTTGTTTCAAGGAAGTCTCGATTTCTAAGATTGTAGAGAGATTGGTCAACTCTTTTCTTTCTTTCTTTCTTTCTTTCTTTTTTTTTTAAATTTTATTTCCATTCCTCTCTCCCTTCTTTTATTTGGTTGTTTTGAGCATGCCTTCTCATACCCCCTTGTTGCATTTCTAAGTTTTAGATTGTCTCAACACTTTAAAAAGGTTTTGTTGGTCTCAAATGTTCTTTTTAACTGACAAAAAGCCACCATGCAAATCTAATTAATTTTTGTCCCATCGAATTGTTGCATAGATCTAGAATTGTCTTACGGATTCTTGTATTTTTCTGCCAGCTGATTTCTATCATAATGTAATTTATATTTTATAATTTATAACAGACCTATTGTATAGCTAATTATGAAGCTTTCTGTGACAGGTTGACATCTTTATGGATGTGGCTTTTGGATCAGTTCGCATGATTGTTAGGTTTCTTGAGATTACCTTGTCAGCTTACCATGAAGACGATTTTGTGGGGCCTAATCTTACAGCTGAACGAGTAGTTTATTTTCTCACCCAGCAGTGTGAGGCTTCTTTACAGTTTCTTCAGTCATCGTGCCAGCAAAAATTGTTTAAGGAGCGCGTACTCAGGAACAAGGTTTTCCAAACTAGACTTTCTTTATAAATTTGGAGAAACATGCTCAAGAAGTCTTTGTAAGAGGGAATTTCTTTTTCCTGTTATATAAATTTAAGAATCAAGGACTACATGGTTCTGTAGACAGTCAACTCTCTCTCTCTCTCTCTCTCTCTGTGTGCACGCATGTGTGCACGCGCACACGCACACACATGCGCGCACACATGCTGATTACTGAAAATCTATGAAGTGGAAGTCTCATTGCATCCACTGTGTTTCTTGCAGTCACAAATCCTATTTAGTTTATAAAGGAATCGAACTAAATTTTTCTTTAGTCCCTATCAGTAACAACAGCATTCTGTTTCCATCTTTGAGAAGGTCCACAAATCCTTCTTTGATTCCCATAATCATGTGAAAAAATTAAACTATGTATTCCTCTCCAACCTGGATACTGTTAGTTATGAGAACCTATCCTTGGCATAGCACTTTGTTGCATTCTTCTAGATTACCACTTTCCATAAAGTGTTTTGCATTCCATCTACTCAACTCTTCTTTACATTCTTTTCCTTTGTTCTTTTTTTCAAAGCTACTCAGTCTCTTAACTGCCAGCTAATGTAGCATACCTTTAAGAGGACGGATAGTTAGGGTGAGAAGTGGGACTTTACGGGGCCATGGACTTTGTTTAACAAACTGACTAATTGCAACTTATTCATCATAGGAGATCATTAATGCCAATCCATTGATTTGTTCAATTTATGGGATGAAATGTGCTTTTGCTTTATATATGAACTGCATTTTTCAAAAAGGAACTTATAATTTCAGGAATTATGTGGAAAGGGCAGTATTCTTTTTCTGATTAGGTCCATTCTGAAGTTAGACATTCAACCGTATTTTCCAACCAGGATTTTGGCTGCTTTATCCCGGCTAAAATCTAAGATACTATCCCTTGTGAGTTTTAATCTTCTATAAATCATTGCTTTTAAGTTAGATCTAATTGATAAGTTGGGCATTTTAATGATTAATCTTCCATGACTCTGTCATCAGTTGCTGAGTTTGTGTGAAGCAGAAAACACTTCTTACCTTGACGAAGTTGCCAGTTCATCACAAAGTTTAGATTTGGCTAAGACTGTTGCTTTAGAGGTTAGTTTCAGCTTGTAGCTTACTATGTACATCGTCAAGCATAAATGATTCCATTGCTTTAATGCACTTTGGCTAATAATTGGCTGACTGGAAATTATTCCCTTAAAAGGATTTAGTTATGGGAGAATTACAAGTAGGTCCCACACAAGAGAATTAATTAATGCAAGGTCCATTGATAACTGAACTAAAAGTTCAAAGTTTAGTTGTCAATGGACCTTGCAGTAATTAATTCCCTTGTGTGGGACTTTACTATAATTGTCCCTTTAGTTATAGCATTGTAAACTTTTTCTACTGCTCAATTTTAATTGGTGTGAAATTTTACACATCCACTGATTGATTGATTGATTTTGTATACTACTCAAACAATATGATTATAGTTTTTTTTTTTCTTTTTTAGTTTATCTTTTGAAACATTTTAATTACTCTTGTGCCATGATGATTTACAGAAAGCATTTGTTCCTTTAATGTGTCAAACTTGTATATTGTCTTCCTATGCCAATGCCCAATCCATTGGCCTTGAACATAGTTTTATGCATTAATCATGTATATGTCTTGGCTGTTTATGTGGCTTAACAGATGTGGTATTTTTCATGAGCCTTGGCTGTGTTCTGTAAATCTGCAAAATTTTTCAGACAATAAGTTCTCTGGTTTTTGCTGAAGAAGGAGCTTTAGGCTTTTTGGCAGTGCACTGTCTTGGTTGGTCTGTGGGGTATTTTGTTAGGAAAGAATGTGAGTGTTTGATCAGAAATTTTTGACCTCACAACTGAACTGAGGAGAATCACATTTTTTGGCCTCAGGTTTCAGCACTTTTTTAAGGGGGCTTGTGGATTTACCATGGGATTGGACAGTTCCATGAACATGTTAGCCTGCCTTTTTTCTTTTAATTTCATTTGTTTTGGAGGATTCTCATCCTTGGGTTTTGGTATTGCTCTTCTCTCAATGAATCATTTTTTCTGCATAGAACAAAAAGCATGCCTAGGTATTTATTACCATTCATTTGCTTATAATATGGCTGTCATGTTTCAGGTTTTTGATGTGTTGAAGACTGCTTTTGGAAAAAATCCTCAGAATCTCAAAACTGACAAGAACTATCCGATGGGGTTTTTACAGCTCAATGCAATGCGTCTGGCTGACATATTCTCTGATGATTCAAACTTTCGATCTTACATGACAATTTGTTTTGTAAGTTATCGTTATAAGAATATAAAAAGTTGACATGCTTATAGTTATTGGCCTCACTCCTGTCATGCCACCACTGTAGATTTTGGCTCTAGCATTTTTTTAAAACGATACTCACAAGTTAACGGGGGAAAAATGGTCAAATCTTCATCTTATTTGGCTCTTTTTTTTCCTTTAAATTTCTTAATACTTTTCGTGTGATTCCAGACTAAAGTTCTGGCAGCAATATTTGTGCTCTCCCATGGGGATTTTTTGTCCTGTTGGTGCTCTTCTAACCTCCCGGAGAAGGAGGAGGATGCAACTCTTGAATATGATATATTTGCTGCAGTTGGATGGATCTTGGACAATACTTCATCGCAGGATCTATTAAATGCGGCAAATTTGGAGTTTAACCTTGTCCATAACAGCATGCCTCAGGCTTCTTATGCACATCATAGGACTTCATTATTTGTTAAAGTCATAGCAAATCTTCATTGTTTTGTCCCCAACATATGTGAAGGTTAATTTTTTGCCTGTGTTTTGATCTTTTTCTGGGAAAAACTTAATTGGTTTACAGCAATATCTATATATATATATATGTATTCATATTTTCCTCACGTGATTTATCAGTTATTATTTTAATCCCCAGAGCAGGAGAGGAACCTTTTCGTTCTTAAGGTTTTGGAGTGCTTGCAGATGGATTTAAGTGACTTGCTGCCTGGCTTTTCTTTTGCCTCTGATGCTCCTAATGCAACCAGCATCTGCAAAAACCTCCGTAATGATTTGTCTCAACTTATTCTTGTTGCGGAAATATCATTAAAATACGGTTAATTCTAATAAGAATCTTTCTTGTGTAGGCTCATTGTTAAGTCATGCAGAATCCTTGATTCCAAACTTTTTAAATGTGGAGGATGTGCATCTTCTAAGGTTACTTTTGCTCTCTCAGTTCTGATTTAAGGCTTGGTTTGGATGGAAGGAAAATTGGGAGAAAATATGGAGGAAAGAATAATAGGAGGGAAAACTCCAATTATTTACTAATAATTGGAGTTTTCCCTCCTAGTATTCTCTCCTCCTTATTTTTCTGCCCATCCAAACTAAGGATATATGTTGAATTCTAAATAATTGCTTAAGTGGAATATGTTAGATAAATATGAATTTTTATATGAAAAATTATTATTGAAATATGCTTTACTCCATGCATGAGCTGCTTATAAGCAAAATGTTAGGAAAGAGTTACTGTTTTTTTTTTTAAACAAAAAGATGTTACTTGAAAACTATAATCTAAAAAGGGGCATGAATTATTCTATGAAGAATCAAAGCATATGAAATGGCTGCAAGTCTGTCCATTAGGTGGGGTGCATGGTCTTTCTTCCACAGCAAAGATGAAAGTGGCAGAAAAGTTGAAATGAATGGACTTGTCAATATTTAATCTAAGAATAATTCAGATAAATTTAATACCTTCTATGAGTGTTGTCAAAAGTACTTAGCTTATCTCTTATCCATTGTAATTCAGTTTATAAACAAAAATAGGATTTGATTATTGTGTTGATGGGCAAATATTTGATTATATAAAAGCTTATTTGGTAGTCTGTGAGTAAAGAGCTTTGTGCTTACAAGAAGGAGAGCTCACTGGGGGCATGAGAGGGAGCTTTAGTAATCCTTGTATGCTTATTCGATCCCTAGGAAGTATTAACCAACACTTTTCACTTATTCCGTCAAAGCTTTTTGTGGCGTTGTGTATGCTTAATCTTTATATGTAATCGCTAATTTTTTCTGTGATGCAAGCGAAAGTTTTTGGAATTTCAATCTCCAAGAGTCAAATTGAAAATGTGTTCTTGACATTGTTAACTCGATTTGCATTTTGTTTACTTTCTTTCTTTTTTTTCATTTTAACACTGTTAAGAAGAGCCATACAAAGTTCATTCCTGTATCATTAAAGCAAAAATGAAAATTTAGTTTATGAAGATCCATTCTCTACTTGCGTGTTTAAACATATAACTTGTATATCTAAGTTGTTTGCAGGGTGTTTTCTGACAAATTGGAGTCACTAATTACTTCTGCTGGATTTAGAGCAAATCGTGTTCAAGTAAACCTTTGTCCTTTATTCTTAAGCATTTGTATTATTTGTTTCTGATTTATTTCTACTTATTTTTTATTTGTATTTATTTCTCATTACTGATGTTCTTTCTTGATCTGTGTTTAAATGATTTAAAATATTGCGTTCTGTTGGAGAAACTCAGGATAGCAAGGACTTATCTTGTGACAAGTTTTCCAAACTAAACATCAATGAATATCAGGTGTGTGCCAGATGTTTTCTAAAATTCATTGTGAGCATATAATATTTCTCACTAGGCATGCACTCCAGTCTTCGCTTTGAGACAAGGAACAAAATATTGCTTTAGCAGCGACTTATATCATGACAAGTTTTTCGAACTTCACATCAATGAATATCTGGCATGTGCCAGAAGTTTTTTCTCAGCTCCAGAGTAAGTGAGCATATTGTATTTAGCACATGAGACATGCACTTCTGTCAACACTTTAATACCTTCTTAAGGAAAAAAAATTTTCACTCTCGATTTTTTTACACTTTTTAGATGCTTTCTGGATATGTTTCATCCATACTGGGCATATTTCAGGGATAAATTAAAATGCTCCCATAAGGCTTATGTATTATACTCCCTTCGTTTCAAATTATAGGACACTTTTGAATAAAATTTTCCATACTAATAAACCTCACTAAATACATTTAACAACCTCTTTTTTTCAAAACAAAAATATAAACTTCCAAAAATACCTTTGATTTAATATATTAAAAGAGGGGTGAAAACTAAATAAAGAAAGAAAGAAGGAGTAATATTGGAATAATCCTATTTAATGAAACTTAATCTTTTCAAAGTGTTTTATATTTTGAGATGTTGAATCTCTCTTAAAAGCATCTTTTAATTTGGGATGGAAAGAGTATAACTTTAATACATGTCTGGCATGTTCTGTGGCTTCATTTTAGGTTTTGTGTTTTAATGTCAGCATGATGTCTATATCCTGTGTCATAACTACGCATCAAGAATGAGGAATTTACCATGTTGCTTGTCCTCAACAAAGTGAGTTGAGTAGCAGTTTGATTTATTAATTCCTTGTAGGAGGCTCAGAGTCCTGACAGATGCTCATCACCTTTACGGGCAAAAGAACTTGCTGATCTTACAAAGAAGAGTAGTCATTTAAGGGAAGGAATGTCTGAGAATTCTGCATTCTTGGACATAAACCATTTTGATGCCAGAGCTGAAGATATTAATCAAGGTTCTGGCCCAAATCCGCAAGATAATAGGGAAGATAAAATTATTTCTGGTAAGACTGCATCAGAATGTGCAAGACATGCAGAGAAGGATGTCCCAAATGTCGAAACAAGTGGTTCTGATACCAGTTCTGCAAAAGGTAAGAGTGTTATTGATCATATGGACAATGCTGAGCTTTCAAAATCAGCTGAACGTGTTCAAAAGGTTGGAGTTGGAGAAAATCCAGAAGATGAGAAGGTTGAAACAAAACAGAGGAAAAAACGAAAGCGAACTATAATGAATGATAAACAGGTGATGTTAATTGAGAGAGCACTGTTGGATGAGCCTGAGATGCAGCGAAATGCGGCTTTACTACTGTCCTGGGCTGAAAAATTAAGCTTTCATGTATGTTCAAGTGTTACCTTCCTCATATATATATATATATATATACATACTAATTATGCTTAATGATATGTTTGTTCTGAATCTTTCCTGCATTGTGTTGTCCAGGGTTCCGAAGTTACACCTTCACAGCTTAAAATTGGTGAGGATGCCGATTTACCTTTTTTACAGCTTGCATTTCAAATAGTTTGAAGTTGTTTCTTGGGAGAATGACAACTAAGGACCTCCTAAGAAGGTTAATACTAAATCAGGATTTTTTTTTTTGGAAAATTTTCAATGCTGAAACATAGGAGGATAATTATTGAATTTGGAATCTGAAGTTATGATGAGATCCTGATTTGACATTCATGTTCTCATGAGGTCCTTAGTTATGATGAGATCTTCCTTGCAATTTGCTGGACAACTGAAACTTACAGTTGGTGGGGTTGGATTTTTTTTAAAATTTTTTTATAGCTAGTATTGGGGTTCTGCGAGGGTGGGGGATTGGGAAAAATAAATAAGCAAGAAAAGACAATGATATACCTTATTGTCCGTTTAGGATGATATAGCAAAACATCCAGTGTGGAATCATATGCAATTTTTTTCTTCCGAAGCTGAATTTGACAAAATTTTACCACCAATATCTTGTATAAATTTTTATATGAAGTTGAGGTGTTATTTGGTATTGACCCTTCTCAAGTTTCTTCTATATTTGCTTACCAGTTTTGGCTGTTGAAAAACCCACACATGATAAATATAGCCAGGTATATTATAGGGAAAAGATAAAAGCATGAAACTAACTGTTTCTATGAAATATTTATAATGCAAGTTTCAGACACTGGCACATTGTTTACCCTCGGGTCTGCACTATGTTAATCAATCATAAGCCCCCATTGTACCACGTGTCCTTTGTTTTTTTTTTTTGGAAGTTTATGGAATTTCACAATCATCTGCCTATCATATCAGGCTGAACAATCGAAAAGCTAGGCTAGCCCGCACTGCTAGGGATGTTCGAGCAGCAGCAGATGTCGACACCTCAGTCCCTGACAAGCAAAAGGGGCCGGTACTGGGCTCCTATGACTCCCCAGATAGTCCGAGTGATGCATCAAATGCAAGAAAAGAGCTTCCAATTCAATCTAATATTAGTTCTGGTTATAAGGTGGATGGTTTGAGGGCTGAATTTGTTGATCTCGGGCTTCCAGAAGCTGGTTGCAAGACAGGTCAGTATGTTGTGCTCGTAGATAAGCGAGGAGAGGAAATTGGCAAAGGGAAGGTGTTTCAGGTTAGCGGTAAGTGGCATGGGAAGAGTTTGGAAGAATTAGAGACATGTGTTGTGGATATTTGTGAGCTTAAAGCTGATAAAGGTTCGCGGCTACCTTACCCATCTGAAGCCACCGGCTCCTCATTTGCAGAGGCTGAAACCAAGTTACGTGTCATGAGAGTGTTATGGGATTCAAACAGAATTTTCGTGTTGAGGTCTGATTGAGTTAAATGAATGTTTTAATGGTTGTCTCTTCTGTTACCTGTTGGCAAGCTCATATCCTTATCCACCGATTTACTGTATGGCTAGTTGAGCTTGCATTTAGCGATGGCAGGGTCGAGGAGATAGTGGAGGATGATTTCAAACAATGTGAGGGACATCATGCAGCGAAAATGGTCGGGATTTGTGTTGTTTTACATAACATGTTTCGAAGAAGTATCCATTAATATGACAATTAACAATTTATGTTATGATGATAACTTTAAGGAATCTCAGGATTAAAATTCTAATTAGAAAGACGAAACAACTCTGAATCCAATTTGTTTCATATTAACAATGATAACGATTCCAGATGTGTTAGGTCAAGAACTGGTGTAGGGAAGACCGCTTTTAGGAAGAATTTTAAATAAAGACAAGCGATGTGATATAATTATTAGTAGGTTCTAAAAAATTTTGAAATTTTTGGAGGATAAAAGTGAGAAAAATTTCAATTATCGAAAGAACAAAGTACCATTAGCAAGTCAAAGGAAAGGGAGAAATCCACCAAATGTGGGGTGTTTCCATTCCTCCTCTCCATTTCCCTAAAAACGGTACTAGATTATTAATAAAATAGAGAAAAAAAAATAAAAAGCAACTAACAGGCAAGTAACATTTTATTGGACCCGATTTCGCTTCTCCCACTGGTTTAAAATATCTACTTTTTATGTTTATTAAAATATTATAAAAAATTTAATAATATGTTTTGTTACTTATTTGGGTAGTTTAAATTTAATATAGGTGATCCTAATTTAGTATTAATTTTTTTTTATTTTTTATAAATTAACCATCAAAATATATTTTAAATAATGCAGATTTAATATTAAGATTATCATTAATATTAAATCTGAATTGTCGGTGATTATAATTAATGATTTTTAAAATTTTTATAAATTAACTATTCAGTATGTTCTGGATAATACAAGTTTAATATTAAAGTTATAAAAAATTTAATAATAAATTTAAGCGATTCATAATAAATATGAATTAATCAAATTGTTGATCAGATTTGATAACAAAAATTATATTTTTAATTTTATAAATATAAAATTAAAATTAGGAGAGAAGCTAGATCCGATAGGGTGAAGGTGCTTTTTTATTAGTTGCTTTCCATTTTCTTTTATATTTTCTAATAGTCTAAACAACATGTTTTAAGGAAATGAAAGAAAAATGAAAAGGAAGGAAGGGGGGTACCCCCACACTCGAAATCTATCATAGTACTTACTATTTAGAATTGTGCAAAAGTTTGATGATTCTGTCCAACATGAAAAAACTAATTTGGTCTAATCTTGTGAAAAAATTGACTTGAAGAACTAAAAGGACTAATAAGATCAAACTTCATATTTGAGCTAAACTAGATATGAGATAAAGTTTTTTAAAACACAAGGTCTAGATTGGTCCTATGAAACTATTTAAATATAATTAAAATTATTTTTATTTTTTAATATAGTTGAATGTAAAGATTGAGGCCTAATGCCGAATTGTTGAACACAAGGCCCCCCTTCATTCCTTGTTTTCTTATCTCTTTTCTCTTGAAGCTTGTTGTTAACTTGTTTTAATGTATTTCAAGTGTGTTGAAACTCGTTAAATGTTGTCATGGATTATAAATAAAATATTTTTTTATTGTTGAAAATTGTTATGGATTTATTATGATTTTTTTACAAAGAATTTATTATGATTAACTTTTAATGTTTTGTGATAAATTTTATATGATTATAAATATTTTATTCTCTTAATTGAATTTATTAAATTGAAATGAATTGTTACTTCTCATAGAGAAAAAAAGGGAGGACAAGGAGAGGCACTAGACTATCAAAACTCATCTCCTAATCTTATGAATCAAGTCTAGTTATATTCAACTTTAAGTTACACATGGACAGGATTAGATTATGAGTTGCCTGATCAAATCCTTTTAATAAAAGAGACTAGAATTTGAGTTAAGCTAAAATCCTATCTTATTTAAATAAAGTCCTGTTAATCTTTTTGTGTTTGCCTCCTGTTAATTTTTGTGTTGCCGACTGGAGTTGTTTTTTCAGACTTTTAGAGTATTTTCTGGAGAGACTGATGGAGACTCCATATATGAGTAGAGTCAAGAATAAGGGTCGAGCTCGAAGGCTTTGTTTAAATAAGGGTTGGAATTTTGAAAATTATTTTTTTAAAGTAACCGAAGTTGAGGGCTTGGCTCTGATAAACCATATAAAAAAAAGCTCGGGCTCAGACAGCCCTTTAAGTCCTGCTATATTATTATTATTATTATTATTATTTAGTGAAACATGAATTTAAAGCCAGAAAAACTGCTCGCCTAAAACCTTGATCCTATACATGTTATATTATTATTAATTTTAATTTATCCTAAAATTAATTTAATATATTTAATAGATATCAATGTACGGTATAAAAGTTTTGATATTTTTTATGTTTTTTATAATTATTATATTTGTGTATTTATAAAAAATGAACTATTTTTTTAATCAAAATTTAAATTTTCTTACTAGACTTCTAAATATATGTTATTTAATTTATAATAGATTATGAAGATTTTATTTTTTTTAATTTTAAAAATATTTGATTAATTTATAGTGCTTTTTTTTAATTTTTTTAATTTTTTCAGAATAGGGCTTATGGGCCGGCCCTGAGCCCTTTAAATAAGGATTGGTTTTCAAAAAAATGGATGGAAAATGAAAAACCAAGCTTAAGAGCTCAGGTCCTTATGAGCCAGGCCATTAAGGATTGAGCCCGCCCGTTTCCCAACTCTATATATCGGACATAAGATTGGTGCACTTTTTTTAGTTTTTAGTTAACATATTATTTAAATTTTTTACCTCTTATTTTTTACTAATAAAAAGAAACTCATATGATGCAAAATTGAAAATTCAAACCCCTTTCAATTTTGCCATTTTATCCGAGACAGATCATCATGGGAAATGTAAATGTAAATATATTTTAAAAACCTTGTTAAAAACACTTTAATCGTCTTCGTAGTTTTTTTTCCAAGTTAACCTGAAAAATTTAATTTATGTGATTTACTGATCTGTTATTCGGATCCAATTGAATTGGGACTAAAAGCTCGAATGTACTTAAAAAAAAGAGAGAAACAACAAATTGCGATTAATGAACCCGTCACTCCCTTCGAAATATTGGGCCGGGCGGGGCACTTTCTGAAGCAAGCAACGCGGTCCAATATTTTGGATATCTTCGACAGCAGATATATAATGCGCTCTTTCTCCCTTGCTGAAAACCCTAGAGTCAGCCAGTACATCTGCATCTCGAGCGCAGGTATCTTTCCTGTTATTCATTGTTGTCGGTGCCCTCATCTTATGGAACTTCAGCAGGTTAATGTCTTCTATCTATTTGGCTTTCAGGGTTTCGAGGAGATTTGACAGGCGAAGTTTCATTTTCGGTCATCCATGGCGCCGCCTAAAGGTAACTCTTAGGTCTTAATTTTTCTATGTTTCTTTTGTATTTGCATTTGCTCTGGCTTCCCTTTTTTGCCCCAACTTTGCCATTGGGCTTGGAGAATCCATATGCAGTTACATTCTAATTCAGCTATGGGAGGGTACAACATCATGCTAACTCTGCAAGCTCTGAATATGATTGTTAGTATGAAACACAGCAATTGCGTTGCTTGGAATAATATAGTTTTGCTGTGGCCTTGGCTTATATAAGTTGGATGTCAATTATCTGAGCCCTGAATTGTGGTTTAAAAAAAAAAAAAAACACCGAAGTGGCAATGAATAAGGAGAATCTTGGTAATCCTTAGTAAATCAGCTGAAATTTACTGTGTATATCCTTACCAAGCTCTGTTAAGCTACTTTTGCCGACCCCCCTTTTTTTTTTTCCGGTGCCGTCGCCCTTGGCAAATATTAGAGAAACATTGGCTAACTCCAATACTACTCCCAGCCTCTGTTTTTACATTGCTGTATGAGAAAGAAAGCCTTATTTTGGCATAAGCTGCTATACCTCTAGTCTAGTTAAATGTTCTTGGCGCAAGGTGCCATGATTTCTTTCCTATAATGCATGTATTCTCTGGTTGTGACCAATGGCTAATATTGATTTCCTTCCTCCTTGCTAGTATCTCATATTACAAGGTTAATTTGATAGTAATGGAGTGGGGTGTGATATTTCAGGGCATCATTTATGAAAGAGGTACAATGGTTATTATGGTTATGACAAACATGAGTGCATTTGCTCTCTGCATCGTCATATTTCTCTTCATAAGCTTGCTGACGATTTATTTTATTCGCATGGCATTCTTACATATCTGCCAGTTTTTGACGTTAATCAGCTAAAAACTACATTCTTTTACATCCTTGTGTTCATAGGTTGAGTGGTTTTAAAGTTCCTCTGACTGATCACCCCACGTAAAAGTGTGAACTTAGTTGTCATTGGACATTCCACTTATTGCTGTCAATGATCTTCCATTTCTGTGCATGATGATGCATGTAATAACATGAATGGCTCATTTCCTCTCCATCAATCCATCAAAGATAAAAATTTTCAAGGGAAAAAAAAAGGCTCTTTCCTATGTTGCTTAATTTAGTTTTTGTGCAGCTGATATTTCAAAGAAGACTGACCCTAAGGCACAGGCCTTGAAAACTGCCAAGGCAGTCAAATCAGGGCCGACTTCAAGAAGAAGGCCAAGAAAATTAGAACATCGGTCACA
>NW_026556503.1:0-35131 GCF_029017545.1 Prosopis cineraria
ATGTAATTTTCTCTATTTTTCAACCTTTGAATTGAGAGGAAATAGTTTCTCAATCGATCTACACACTCTCGTATTTTTTTTGTTCGATTATGGGAGCACTTTGTAGAGTTCTTGGTTAACAAACTAGAGCCAGTAACTTGTACTATGATTGTTCCTTCATTCTCATTCTCTCTATGTGGCATTTGCTGTGAGTCACGAACCAAGTTCAGTCAGTAACTTCATTCCCACATGCGGTATTGCACTCGGCCAACACAACAGGTATGCTCTCCTCCTCAAAGTCTTCATTACATTGGTATCAGAGCATTCAGTTTTTTGGGCTGCGTTTCTTGTGTTTGAAGAACCTATAATGATTTTCTTAACTATATACATGCAAATCTTCAAGTTTAGTTTTTTTTTTCTTGTGTATTTACATGATCGTATCTCTGTTTGTCTTTATGATTATTCTCACCAAAATGAACATGTTTATATGCTTTTTGGTTGAATATAAGTTATTTCATATAAGGCTATACACGTTCTGCATGCGATCTGACGTATCAAACGTTACAATCAAAAACAAAACAAATAATTGGTGTTTGAAAATTGATTTTTTTTTTTGGACAAACGGATTGCATAAACATGTAGAGCTTAAAAAAACAACACCAAGAATGTGTAAAACGGAGACTAGACGAAGGAGAAATGGCCTCTGGAAGTTTAAGTTTGACGGACCCAATCCATTGGAGGAAACTAGTCAAGTTGACCCAGTTGGAGGTAACGATGATAGAAATGAACGTCATTATCATTCAAAAACAAATGTTTGCTTTTGGGCCTTATAAAAAAAAACTATTTTGGGCTTAAAAGGCCAACCAAAAAAAAAACTAGTTTTGTTTTGGGTTGTGGGTCAACAGGTCGAGAACAAAAAAACCTGACGAAGATAAAAAATAAATATAATAAAATAATATTTTTTAAATAAAGACACCTGGCATGTGGGACCCACAGGAAGCCTCACCGGCATGTATTGGACCCAACCATGAAGCTGCCAACATGTGGAGCACAATTGACCGGCGCATGTCATCACTAGCGTACGAAAAGGCGGCGCGTGACGTGCACACGCTACTCTAAGAGTGGAATATTTTGTTTTTAATTTTTTTTTTAGAATTTCTTGATCTAGAGATGTTCTTGGGTGTGTGTGGGATTAGATTGAGGCATAGTTTGTCTTAAGAAATTCCTAATTCGAGATTTTCATTTGGATATATAATTTGGATATTTTAGATACAAAATAAAAAATTTATTTTTTGAGTTATCTAATGCATTTATAAGTTAATAAAAAAAAGGATTCTATAATTTTTTTATTTTTTTTAGGTGAATATGAAGCAAGAGGCTTTTAGCAGCACTGATAAATCACAAAATTATTTTGTTAGCATTGAGTATCTAGATGAACCAAAATATGAGCCTTTTAGTGAGGATTCCAACCTGAAACCCTTCAAAGAGGAGTAGGAGGAGTATGAACCTCAAAGTGAGGATTCTGATTTTGACCCTAAAGACAATCTCAATATTGATTTCAAAAATGTACATGCTATCGGGACCAAATATGAATTAGAGGGTGTGAGAATCTTCAAGATAAGATGAAGATGTGGAACAACCTTTTACACCCTCAGTGATCATAAATATAGCAAAAATAGAAGCTCAAAGAATTAAAAAGCTTGATCAACTTTTTTCAATAATAAGAGTATATTCAAGCTTCATAACAAATGAAAAATCAGTCGTGGTTATAGGAGAAATTTTCAAACAACTTATGAAAGAACTTGTGCAACATAACAAGCGAAACAAGTTGTACTTGAAAAATCCTCTATGGAATAGAACCATCAAGGGGATGAAAGTACAAGAAAATAAATACATAATTAAGAGTTATCTTTTTAGTCTATACCTTAAGTATTTTCTATTTTTCAAGAACTTGTTTTTAGTTAAGTTATATTGTATTAAGACCTTGATGATTTATGATATATATGAAGCATGTTATTTTTTTTATTGTTTATATATACTTTGTTTGAGTGGGAGGTCTAAAGTAATAAGTTATTTAAGAGCCATATATAGTGATTATAAAAATATTTGAAAAATTCTTTATAAACGATAGTGATTTTGTTATAATTAATATGATAGGAGATAAAAACGAAGCCTTCTAATCATTGATCTAATAGAGTTGTTATCATTGTAATAAAGAATAATAAAAATATAAGACATTTTATGTTTCTTATAAGTATTTCATTCTTGATTTAATATAGAAAACTATTAATGTGGGATAGTTTTGTCTCAGAACTGAGAATGACAACAAAAAGCATTATCGTTGAATTAAATAAGGGTGACAAATTAAATGGGAATAAGTGGGATATCTGGCCTCATAAGGTGTCATATATTTAAAAGAACAAGATACTGTTGAGCCACCGACTGTGGTCATGGCCGAGCTTGAGGTAGGTAGGAAACTCGGCTCAGCATAAGAGAGACAGAGGCATTTGTGGCATAGAGATGAAAAAATAGCATCACACGAATAACACTTATAAGTGCTGTGACAGACGATTTGATGTGTGTGAATTTGAGAAGCACTCCACTACCTAAGCTATGTGGGCCGCCTTAAAAGAAATGTTTGGTGGTACCTCAACTACCAAATTAAGAAGGCTTACATTCAAGTTCGATACTTATAAACTAAAGCTGAATACTCCTATTGGGAGCACCTTAGTGAGATGGCCAACATGATCCGTGAATTTAAAGAAGCTAGGAATGATCTGTCTGATGAACAGCAAGTATAGGTTGTAATCAGATCACTCCCAATTAGTTAGGAGCATATGAAATTTAACCTAACCCACAATGAAAACCATCATTAATTTTAATGATGTGGCTAAGCACCTGGAGCTAGAGGTTAAATGTTTGAGGCTTACAAGTCATTTGGGATAGGCTTACCTTATTAAAGAAGGTGGTCCTTCAAATTCTAAGCCCAATAGGGGCTAGAAGCAACAAAAGAAGGGTAACAAGAGTTGCTTAAAGTAAAGAAGGACAAATAAATTTTCAAGAAAAAAAAAGGGAAAGAAGAGTGACAAAAGAGAATTAATGTTAAAAAGTCAAATATTTTGCCTGTCAAAAGATGGGCCATTTTGTAAGGCTTTGTCTTGAGGAAAAGTAGACGTGATCAGGTACTTATGAATTATGTGAATTCACATTTTTCTTATGTTTCCAATAATATTTTTCTAATGAAAACTATTTTCTCTTTTTGGATTATAGACTTAGGCTCCACAGAGCACGTAAGCAAGGATTGTGGATCCTTCATAAAGTACCGTTGGTTGCCAAATCAAAGCAAGTAGCTTAACATTGGCAATAATGTGAGGATCGAGGTAAAAGGCATAGGAACTTGCAAGTTGATATTGTGAGGTGGAAAAATCTTAATTTTCCATAATATTTTACATGCACCAGACATCCAATATAACTTAATTCTATTGCTTGCCTTCTAGAATTTGGGTTTGTAATTAATTTTCATGACAAGGTTACTGACATTGTGAACAATTCAATCTTTAATAGTTGTGCTTTTCTTTCAAAAAAGTTCTTTATTATGGATATTGTTGATAAAGTTTACTTTCATGATTGCTTTACCACTTCTTCTAATAATGTTGATATAAATATTTAGCATAGTATACTAGGGCATATTAATCAAAATAGAATGATTAAACTAGTTAAAGAAGGAATGCTAGGTTCAATTACAAACATGGAAATATCCTGTGTAAAAATTGTCTAGCTAGTAAAGCAATGAGAAAACCTTTCAGTAAAGGTGTTAGGGCTAAAAGCCATTGTAATTAATCCATTCTGATATATGTGGTCCTACGAGTATAGGGAAAAACATAGAGCTTGATATTTTATTACTTTTATCAATGATTTTTCATATTTTGGTCATATCAATTTGATATCACAAAATTCTGAAGCTCTTGAGTGCTTTAGACAATACATTAATGAGGTTGAAAATCAAATGGACAATAAAATTAAAACATTGCAAACTGGCCAAGGACGTGAATACTTGTCTGATTAATTTAAAGAAATTTGTGAAGAAAAATGAATAATTAGACAACTGACTATTCCTGGCACTTCACAACAAAATAGAGTGCTTCTAAAAGAAGAAATAGGAATCTTCTAGACATGGTTAGGTCAATGATGGTACAAGCAAATCTTCTAATCTCGTATTAGGGGGACGCTTTACTAGATGCAGCCTTTATACTTAATCATGTGCCCACAAAATCAGTTACTTCCACACCCTATGAGTTATGGACAAAACACAAACCGAATTTAAATATCCTAAGACCATAGAGTCAGCTGCATATATCCATAATGATTTCTATAAATATGGAAAATTAGGTCCAAGAGGGAAGAAATGTATCTATATAAGATACTCTGAACAATCAAAGGGTTATGTTTTTATGGTGAAAATGATAATGGAACTATAATTGAAATTGAATATAAGAATATCACATTTTTAGAAAATGAATTTCCTAACAAGGGAGAAGTTGATCAAATTGAATCTCTTTATAAGACACAAGAGCAACATAATATAGACAAATAGATAGGCTTAAATTATCGCAAAATGTTGATCTAAGTGGGAGATCTAAAAGGTTTACTAGAAGACCCAAAAAAAAATGAAAATCCATAAGAGACCCCACTTTGGAAAAGTAATAGAGAAAGTGTTCCAAAAAAACATTTCCAAATTGGGGGTGAAGCATTAAGGGTGACTCCTCTAAATGATGATGAGCCACGTTCTACAAGTGAAGCTTTATTAAGACCTCTAAGATAAATGGAAGAAAGCAATAGATGAAGAAATGAATTCTATAAGTATCAACCAAATATGAAAAATTAGTTGATTTATCATGTGGCTTGAAAGGTTGTTGGGAACAAGTGGGTTCTCAAAATCAAAAGAAAAGTGGATGGATCAATTGATAAATACAAGGCTCGCTTAGTAGCAAAAAGGTATACCCAACGAGAGGAATAGATTATGAGGATACATTTCTCTTGTTGTACGCTTCAATTCTATCAAACTAATTTTGGCAATAGTAAATAGCCTAGACTTAGAGTTGCACCAGATGGATGTAAAAACTGCTTTTTTAAATGTGATCTAAATGAAGAAATTTATATGCAATAGCCATTAGGTTTTATTGAAAAAGGAAAAGAAGATGAAGTATGTGAATTAAATAGATCAATTTATAGACTAAAACCAATCTCTAGACAGTGGTCTTTGAGGTTTCATAGAGCAATAACCTCATATGACCTCCAAATGATTAAGGAAGACACTGTGTTTATATCAAGAGGTTCAATGGAAACTTCGTAATATTATCTCTTTCTGTAGATGACATTCTATTAGTCAAAATAGTCTGGATTTAATAATTGCTATTAAAGAATGGCTTTCATCAAATTTTGAAATAAAAGACATGGGTGAAAAAAAATACATTTTAGAGTTAAAATCTAAAGAAATCACTCTAAAAAGCTCCTTTCTCTTTCACAAGAGAATTATATTGAAAAATTCTTGAGTGTTTTAATATGAAAGACTATAAACCATGGATACCCCTAATAGTCCTTATATAGGTCGTAAAACTGAGATAGCTAAAAGGAAAATGGAAAGAGTTCCATATGCCAGTATAGTTGAAAGTTTGATGTACGCAATGATGTGTACAATACAAGACATTTGTTATGTCGTAGGACTTATGAGTCGCTACCAATCCAACCTCAGTAAAGGACATTAGAAGGCTATAAAGAGGATCTTAAGATACTTAAGGTGTACTTTGACTATGCACTGTGTTATCAAGGGAGTGATATATGCTTGATAGGATACTCCGACAACGGATTCAAGCAGAGATGAAGATGAATGAAGATCAACTTCAGGCTACACTTTCTTGCTAAACAATGGGGCTATTTGTTGGAGCAACAAGAAGTAGACATGCATTGCCCTACACTCTATGGAAGCTAAGTTTATAGGATGTACTGGAGCAGTGCAAGAGGCTATATGACTGAAGAGATTTTTAAAACATCTTGGATTTGAAAATGAAAGTACAAATCTAGTGTTAATTTATTGTGACAATATTGTAGTCATAGCCTATACTAAAGATACTAAGTACTACAAGCAAACTAAACATATAGACATTAAGTACAATTTTTTAAGGGATTATATAGTATAAAGGTTATCACTATTCAATACATTTCCATGAAATGTATGATAGCAGATTCCCTAACAAAATCCAAAGCCAAGGAGATATTTGAGAAACATGTAAGGGCTTTTAGCATGGCTAGATTGACTTGATATTATATTTTGTTATATTAATGAGAATTTTTATTACTTCCATACGTGCACACTCGAGAATATACAATGTCTAATATGTTGTACAGGTTGATAAGGTTGACTCTCTCATGTGAGCAACTACCTTTAACATTCAAATCAAATATAAGACATTTGCGTTCACCAGTAAGGCAACAAAAATGTTATGGATCGAGTCATGGATCCCCATATCCATGATATCTGTAGCCAAACAATAAATTCTTCTAAATTGACATCATACGAGATCAATAGAAAAGAAGAATTTAGGTTTAGGCATAGTGAGTATCTAAACTTAAGTTTGTATGGTGTTAATAATAAATGAAAATGACATATTCTCTTACAAGCAAGAGTAACACCATAACATGTGTTTCATACCATATGTGCTTAAGAATCGCAATGGAAAGCAAGTGAATAATCCCTACTTCATTATTGTGTGAGTCTTAGAAAGGAAAAATTCTTTCAATGATGTCCTTTGACTTTGACATTATCATGGATATATGTTATAGTGTCTGCTACTTTAACATACATCCTATGGTCATGATTGATGTGACCTAAAGGTATCATGTTAGGAAAGTAATTGTCTTCTATCAAAGTGGTATATGGGCAAAAGGAAGATTATCTTAAATATACACGTATATACTTGTATTCAAGACATGTCCCTTATGAAACAATTTATTAATTTATAAGTGTGGATACTATGCATATAAAAGAGACTATCTAAGTCTTAGATTGACTCAAGAGGGATCAGAGTAGTCATAATGAGAAAAGTGTATATTGGTAAACTTAGGACATTAAGGCACGAATTCAATTAAGAATAAATTCAATTTTAAGGTTATTTGTGCTGGTCCTTAATAGGATTCTTAGTATGAACACCCAAAATAAAGATGTCAAGCCTATGTGATCACGACAAAGCGTCTTGTATGAAGAGAGGAAAGAGAAAGAGATATGACTGATATTATCTTCTCTACCAATTATGAGTAGGAGATGTTGAGTTATCCACCCTGGTGGATCAAGCCCATGTAAAAGCCTAAATTGAGGAATGGGGTTCTTGCTACAATCATGAGAAATGATTGGGTTCAATGTACAATTTACTAAGGGCCTTAAATGTAATTTTTCTTTATTTTTCAACCTTTGAATTGAGAGGGAATGATTTCTCAATCGATCTACAAGCTCTCATATTTTTCTCATTCGGTTATGGGAGTAGTTTGTAGAGTTTCTTGGTTAACAAACTAGAGCCGGTAACTCACTCTGATTCTTCCTTCATTCTCATCCTCTCTGCGTGCATTTACTGTGAGTCACAAACTGAGTTCGGTCAGTAACTTCATTCTCGTATATGGTATAGCACTCGGCCAACACAAAAGGCATGCTTTCTTCCTCAGAATCTTACATTGGTATCAAAGCATTCAAGTTTTCTAGGCTGCATTTCCTATATTTGAAGAACCTATAATGATTTACTTAACTATATACATGTAAATCTATAAGTTCAGTTTTTTATTTTCTTCTTGTGTATACACATGATTTGTCTCTGTCTGTCCTTACAATTATTCTTGCCAAAATGAACATGTTTATATGCTTTTTGGTTGATATAAGTTTTTCATATAAGACTATACATGTACTGCATGTGATCTGACGTACCAAACATTACAACTAAAAACAAAACAAATAATAGGTGTTTGAAAACTGAGTTTTTAGACAAAAGGATTGCATAAATGTGTAGAGCTCAAAAAATGAAGAAAATGACACTTAGAATGCATAAAATAGAGATTGGATGGAGGAGAAATGGCATCCGGAAGACGATGACAAAAACGACATTTTGTTTCTGCCATCGTCAAAATGACATGTCATTTTGACGTGTTGTTCAACAAGAAAAAATTGTTTTGGGCTTAAAAGCCCAACCCAAAAAAAAACTAGTTTTTGTTTTGGGTTGTGGGTCCACGAGCTGGTACAAAAAACTCAACCTAGATCACATTCGCTTTACTATTTTAGCTTAACGAGCCACATTTCACTGCATATATTCACACATATCAGGGCTAAGATACACAACTACATTATCACATGCTAATGCATCCTATGGCAACTTGTAACATTAAATGTTTATCATATAATTTCATTATACAAAACTCTTATAGTACGGCTATAGCTACTACTATGCCTATCCTGAATCTTTTCCTTTGCCTTTCTCATTATCAGGACCTGTAAAATTATAATCATGGGGTGAGATAATCATCTCAGTAACAAAATAACTCACAACTATCAATTAATGTGACTAACTATAAACAAGTAATGCTTATATATATAACAATACATAATACATGTCCAAAAAAATGCATATCCATTTTCATAAATCATTTTCACGCTCTAGTATGATCATTCTATCATCTGAGTATCAATATCATCCTGACTAAAATCAAAGGCTCCACTGGACAAATCACACACACATTATTGATCGAGCACACCTTAAGTGATAGAATCACCCAGCCAAAGGTGTTTTATCCTATTTTTAGACTATGATTTTCTCGTATCATACATGCGATCAAGATGTCATTACTTCAATACCATATCACACAGATGCTCAAGAGTAAGGGTCATCAAAAGTATGGTTTGATTCAGTTTTGATCAAAATATGAACCAAACTAAACCAATCAATTTGCATAAAGAATGAAACTTGATCAATTTTTTATTAAGGTTAGTTTGGTCTGATTTTTAGGCGGTTTAGTTTAGTTTGGTTCATACATGAATCAAGTTTCAATATTTTTTTTACTCTTTTTTCTTTCATACTCTAAAATCAAGTCACATTTTGAACTTTATTATTTATTAATGGAATTAAATATCATATCAAAAAAAAATATTCAAATTTTGTTATTAATAAATATTAAAGTACATGTATTGTAAGCAACGTACCATGAGTTAAATTTCATTATACATTATATTAATATCTATAATGAAAAGAAACTTTTTTTCAATTAATAAAAGGGAAATGTGTTTCAATTGCAAGTCGTGAAATATTTGACTCTTCTCATTTAGTAGCAGTAATACACTTCTCCTTAGTCTCGACAATCTTTTACTTTAAAAGCAGTTTGCAAAATTGAGAAAAGAAGGGTTAAGGATTCTATCAAAGTATTTTAAGCTTTGGCTAGACTTTAATCAAGATTAAAATTTAAAGATAATAAACACTAATTTATAGTCTAATATTAATTATGAAAAATACACTTAAAAATATAAAAAGGGATGGTTCAAGTATAGTTAAGGTTTCAAAGAAAAAAAAACGAAACATGAACCAAACCATTTAGTTCTTTAATTTATAAAGCCAAATCAAACTTATTAATGATCATTTTTATTCAATTTTGATTGGATTGGTTTGGTTTAATCAGACTTGTTCAATTTTGCTTACCCTTACTCAGAAGTATAAATCTCCAACACCGCACCCATATGGGCACTTAAGAGATTAGAATCGCCACTATCATATCTCACTGGGCATTATTCAAGAGAAGAATTCTCTAACACCATATCCCATCAGGCACTCAAGAGACTATATGTCACACACACACACCACACACACACACACACACACACACACACACACACACACACACACACACACACACACACACACACACACACACACACACACACACCACACACACACACACACACACACACACACACACACACACACACACCACACACACACACACACACACACACACACACACACACACACACACACACACACACACACACCACACACACACACACACACACACAAATTCTTTTCTTTAAAGTCATTTTCATGCATAATACATTCATTTTGCAAATATGCCACAACTTTAAAACAGATACATGTAATAATATCATTACTCATAAATAGTTAAGCTAATTAATCAAATAGAGTGAATTATTCAATTATCTTAACCCTTCTATCACTATAAAGGTTACCTATGGTATTCTTTCATTGAGTCATTTTCATGCATAATACATTCATTTTGCAAATATGCCACAACTTTAAAACAGATACATGTAATAATATCATTACTCATAAATAGTTAAGCTAATTAATCAAATAGAGTGAATTATTCAATTATCTTAACCCTTCTATCACTATAAAGGTTACCTATGGTATTCTTTCATTGAGTTAACACCATACTCGCTTCTAAGATACCAAAGCACTCATTTAGCACATCAATTTACACAAATTAGCACATTAGTTAATTTACAATTTGACCCACTAGTACAAAACATAAATTTAACTAGACATTTTTCGTTACAGTTGGTCCAAAAACTGTGGTAATAAAAGATTTAATAGCAAATATATAAATAGGTTAAAAATGTATCATTTATGGCGGCAGACCTAAAATCCAATTCTCGTCATAAGTGATTTCAATTAAATTAAATAAAGTAATTAATTAAATTAATAATTTTGTTTAATTCAATTATATTAAAAAATTAGACACATTTATGGCAATAGGCACACAAAAGGCCTGTCGCCATAAATCACATTAGAATTTGCTTTACTTTTCAATTAATAAATTAATTAAAATAAATTTAATAAATTAATATGAAATAATAAATAAATATAAAATAAATTGATTAAATTAACTAAACGAAATAAATTGTTAATTACATTTTAAATTATTTAAAATTTCAAACATAACAATTATGTTGGAATTCGGTGAATATAAATCAAATTTAATGAATAATTTTAATTATTATTAATTAATTATTTTATTTTAATATATTTATATTTCTATTATTTCTTTATTACAAATTTGTGGCGACGGAGCTGTCACCATAAATTGCTAACGAACTCTAGCCTAATCTATGGTGACGGGTTCAATGTGAAACTGTTGCCAGAGGTAACCGAACAATAAATAATAGATAAAATGTTAAATTAATAATGAAATGTTGCTCAATATTAATTAAATGTGTTTAAATTTAGATACAATAAATGTGTCTCAAAATGTGTTTGAATTCAGAAACAAATAAATAAAAAAATTAAATTAAAATTAATTAAGAAATAAATGAATAAATATTTATTACATATTTATGATTATAGGTCCGCGTAGAGCTTGTCAACATAAATTTGTGGGTTAATAATGATCTGTGGTGTCCAATGTAGAACTGTCGCCATATATAACTCAGCTCAAGGTTTTAATTTTTTTAAAAAAATGAAAAATAAATAGCAAATGAAATGCTAAATTAATAATGAAATATTAATCAATTATTAAATGTGTTTAAATTCAGACACATTAAAAGTGTCTCAATTCAGGCACATTAATGTGCCTAATGTGTCTGAATTCAAAAACAATTAAATAAAAAATAAAAAATTAAATTAAAATTAATTAATAAATTAATAAATAAATAATTAAGTGTGGTTTGTGATGACTTTCAATATTTTATTAAATTTATTAGTGTTTTTAATGTAATTAAAAGTCATTTATTTATTTGAATTTTGTTAGTAAAAATATGATTAAGTGGATGAATATGTGTAAAAATGGGTTTGTAAATGTGTTAGAAGTTAGTAGACCAATTCTATCATTTATTTAGGATTTTATGTATATAGGGAAGCCTAAAGAAGAAAATTTTGAAGTCAAAGGAATTAAATCTGAAAAGAAAATCTGAATAGGTCATGTTCATTGCAATGACATGCATTTCGCTACAGCAAAGCGCAATTTTAGTAAAACGTACAATTTTGATTGTCAGTAAACTTTTAGGGCTTGGGCACCTCATTTTCGTGCATTCTTAATCACCAGCAGCTACAGAACGTCCAGGAAGAGAGAAAAGAGCTAAAGAAGGGTTGGAGAAGCTTGGGTTTAGTGAAAAATCAAGGTTTCGCTCAAGATTGCTCTGATTAAGCTTTTCTTCTCCTTCTTCTCTTTACTTTGCTGTATATATTGTTGATTTTGCTATCATGGAAGCCATGTGTGGCTAATTTTCTCTTAATCTAGGGTAGCTATGAACTGAGTCTTGGATTAGAGCATATTTGAACCATTTATTTGAGCTTAATATTAGTTTTTTTTTCTTAATCTTGTGCTTATTTGTCTACTTAATGCTTGATCACTATTGAGTGTGAATTTAGGGATTTATGTTTTGCCTTGGAAGAGAAAAATCAAAATTAGACCATTAGATTGAGTAATGTGAAATTAGAATTTATTCTAATTTGTCAATAGGATAGGAATATATCTTGTAGATCTATATAATCACATTAGAGTGGATTTATGCATTTTTTTCTCTTGGGTAATTGTATTAGGAATAGCATATTAATTCAAGAGAGGGGTGTAATTAATCAGAAAATAATTATTCCTATTAATACTCTAGATTAAGAAATTAATATTAAGTGAATTTATTTAGGTAGTTACATGCTCTATGAATTAAAGAAGGAATTAGCCACCCTAGATTGCCTTGATTGTTTGTGGTTGTTGAAATTTTAATTTTATCACATTTTTTTAATTTCAATCCTTATTTTGCAAAAATCAAATCCAAATCTTGCCTTGCTCAACTTAAATGAAAATGAAAACTTTATTGCTTAATTACCAATTAACTTAATTCCTTGTGGGATCGACCTTGATTTGCCACTTACTAATTACAAACCATACACTTGCGGTAAAACATATTTATGTGCATCAATCTAAAATTCAGACACACTTTTGGCTCCCACATTGTTGCCATAAGTTCCATTTATGGCAATAGAGTTTTAGTAAACTTGTCACGATTGAGTAGGAGCTTTTGCCTTTGATAGCTTTGGGGTTATGGATGTAGATACCTTATAATGCTTGGATTGGCTAGTTGAAAATTCCATAGAGAAACACTGGAGAAAAAGGGTAGAACCTAGTCAGTATCAACTCACAAAGAAGCAAGAAATTTGACCTAAGGGAAGGACCTTACCAAATATTGATGCATTAATGGAATGATAAAGCTTCCTAAAAAAGGAGGAACAATTAGACTAGAAAGATAAACCAAGAAAGAATGAGTACAAGGCATAGCACTCACCATGAGGATACCCTTAGGTAGCAAATGGGATTTCAAACCGTGGCCAAAGATTCGAGTAAGGTAGCGATAGAGCACTAGTTTGAGCAATATTAGAAGTGGTCACAATAGAAGAAGAGACCATTGTTGAAACAAAGTTGTGGAGGTGAGGAAGAATAAAATCTTAAGGGTCAAGAAATAGCAAAATGAACAGGAGGAACTGACAAGAGGGAGGGGGAATTTATATTTTCAAGAAGGTATAGAGAAATGAAGTGATTGCTCAACCATGCCACGTGGATTATAATTTCCAGCCACTAGCATGCAAGGGACATTGTTAGGATTAAAACTGAAATGGTGCCTATTCAAAAAGACACAATGGCTATACCAAGAACTAGGTTGAGTGAATGAAGCATCAAGCCTAGTAAGATCCAATCATGATAAGGCTGGTCCACATCATAGTGAAATGACTTGACTAAGTCAGCTAGAGTTTTCACTATTTATACTTGTAATTACTATATAGATTGTTGCCTCACATGAAACCATAATCTCAATTGGCCTCGAATGTCATAGGATCGTGATCTTATCTACAGATATTTTAGAAGCACAGGCTAAAAGTTACAAGTAGCTAACGATGGCTTGCATATACTATAAATATGAGAACAATAACAAAAGAAAGGACTTCAATAAAAATTGACTCTCAATATTCATTTATAACATTTCACTTTGTATTTTCAAATAGTTTTTAGCATCATTAGCTTTGTAACCTTTACAATCTTATATCTTGCATATTTTATTAATCAAACACTCATTATTCTAATCTTGTTGCATCTTTACATCTAGGTAAATTGTGATAAGGAAACCTGGGAACCCTTTGTTATCTTTTAAGACTCAGTATCTCTAGCACACCTGATAGTATTTGTTATTTGCAGGGAACACCTAGGTATTTTGATAGCTTCAGAAACCATAAAGTGTTTGGACATGAAGAGCAACCCAGGTCTGCAATCACTAGTCTTTTTTTTAAGTGATTTCTCAAGTACCCCTTGCCTCTGTGTGTTTTTGAGTGTCATGTGACTTTTGAGAAATCTATTTATAGATACTGTGGCTCTTTCATAAGTGGGAGAAAACAAAATGTTTTGTGGCTGGCACTGGTCTCTCTATCTTTTTTCTTTATAGGATGCTAAAATTTATCATGTTTTTGGTTGTTAACAATCAATGAACATGGACGAGTCCATTCTCTGCACTCTGCAGACAAATTAAAATACGCTATTTCATTATAATGAAAGTTGAGGTTAACGAGTGTAGATGCGAGCCCCATGTATTACTCAGTCTTCACCATTTATAAATAGTATGATTGGTTGTCTTGTAAACTAAATTAGTCCGTGCATGTCTGTATCACTTTGTCTCTATCACTGATATGAGGTAAGCAGTATTGAGGTTATCAAGAGTCAGATTCCAGAATGATGGCAACGTTGTCACTTGCGTGCATGCTCCAGCGTTGTTTCTCAAATTAAATTTAATCATATTATTTTCTTCAACAAGCCTCATGTTGTCGCTTTGTTCCATTGAACAGTGATCAAGGTCGCTTTGTTCCATTTAATCACATAATCCGCTATTCTATGTCATTACACAATACAAAAATCTTAAGAAAAATACATAGGACTCACACAGTCATATTTATAAAAACAACAAATCGATAGATTCGTTATTCAACATTTCAAATATAAAATTTCAAGTTGAAACATTAACACAAAAGCCCAATATCAACACAATAGCCCAATACGTTTATGTTCAGTCTAAAAAGAAGTAGGCCCACTCCTTGCTTTAATAGATATTTTGTGGGTACTATTGTAATTTTATTTTTCCTACTTTTATGTACACATTATTATTTATTTTAGGGTTTCTAACCTTACCTCTATATAAAGAAAATAAAGGGCCCTGGCACTGTGCGAATTTTCAGACTATTTCCTTTCTAGTGAAAAATTCATCTTGGCATCAGAGCAGGTTGCAACCTTCTTGCCTCTTTTCTCCATGGTTAACGAAAGTGCTACCAACTCCTGAAAAACTCCCAGCTCAAATAAAACCTCTCTCTAGTCTGCTCTTGACCTACCAAGAAACAATTCTGGTTCTACCTCTCTAAACCATAATTGTTCTATCAAACTTGACAAAACAAACTATACCCTTTAGTCACATCTAGTGCTTCCTACCATTAAAGGCCACAAGCTCGAAGGCTTTATTAATGGCACCAATGTGTGTCCTTCTCAGTTTATTGTGGAAAATGATGTTACCAAGCTCAACCCAGCCTTTGAAGATTGGGTGGCTGCTGACCAACTCTTATTTGGTTGGCTTCTTAACACAATAACCCTAGATGGTTTAGCAGAGATGACTGGAGTTTCAACCTCTGCAGGTTTATGAAGTACTGCTCGTGCTGTGGCTAGTGCCCAAAACAAAGCCAGGATGCTTTTACTTCGTTCTAAACTTTAGAGAACCAGGAAAGGTTCTTCTTCAAAGCAAAATTACTTGTCCAAGATGAAATCTCTAGCTGAGAGTTTTGCACTTGCTGGAAGTCCAGTGATAAATTTTGATTTGCAACTTCAAATTATGGCTGGTTTAGATGCTGAATATAATGCCATAGTGGTACAACTCTCTAAGGAAGAAGACCTTAGCTAGCTAGAATTCTCAGCTTCTCTACTAACTCATGAATCTCGTCTTGAGCAACTGAATCAAGTTAATCAAGGTAATATTTCTGCTTAGTTTGCTCATCTTGCTGTCACTGATTCTTCTTCTCGTGGTGGCTGGTGTGGCTCTCGTGGTCGTGGACATAAAGGCAGAGGGCGTTCAGGTCGTGGTGGTGATAAAATACCCTGTGCTCTTTGTGATAAACCAGGCCATAATGTTAAAAGCTGTTTCAAATGCTTTGACAGATCCTTTAAACCTCTAACTAATAGGAACAGTTTTGAATATGGAAACTCTTCCTTGATTTGGTCTATTATGTTTCACCAAAAATTGTGAATGATGATTCCTGGTATCTTAATAGTGGTGCTACTACTCATGTTACAAATGACTCATCAAGGCCTGAGAATGCAGTGAAAACAGATAGTAAGGTCAAATTATTTGTTGCTAATGGACAAAATATGCTAGTTGAGCAAATGGGTTCTTCTAATATTCACAATATACCTAGTCTCTATTATTCTTAATAATATTCTCTATGCCCTTAATGCCAAGAAGAACCTGATTAGTATTCCTAAACTATTAGATGACAATTTTGCTAAGATTTCTCTAAATTCTTTTGCTGCCATTGTCAAGAAACAGGGGACAAAAACCACACTGCTTTAAGGAGTAAGAAGTAAAAGGGGACTGTACAAGGTAGATGCAAAGAAGGTTAGTTTGTAGAAGAACTTTTTTGACAATTTTAGAGGCTCACATACAACTCTCTCGACAGAACAAGTTGACAGCAATAAGAATAATACTGCTAGTTCAAAATCTAGCTCTATTAAGAAGCTTTGGCATTGTAGATTGGGTCATCCTAGTCCTAGAGTTCTAAATCAAATTATTAGTGCTTGTAATGTAAAGTTGAATGAAAGTAATGGACCTATTTTCTGTGAACCTTGTAAATTTAGTAGATCTCATGCACTACCATATAAGGTTTCTACTTCTTATACATTACATCCTCTTGAACTGATACATATCGACCTATAGGGACCTTCTCCGGTCCAATACTTAAATCATTACAAGTACTATGTGCTGTTTCTAGATGACTACAGTAGATATAGTTAGATATTTCCTCTGAAAAGTAAGGATGAAGCCTTACAAATGTTTCTCAAGTTTAAGCAATATGCTGAAAATCAATTTGAGAGAAAAATAAAAGCAGTTTAAAGTGATTGGGGAGGTGATTATAGAAGTTTTACTAAATGTTTACAAGATGTTGGTATTCATTTCAAGCATTCATGCCCATATTCCTCTCCTCAAAACGGTAGGGCTGAGAGGAAACACCGACACATCATTGAAATGGGATTGACTTTACTAGCTCAAGCTAGTATGCCTCTATTTTATTAGTGGGAGGCTTTTCATACAGCTACTAAATTGATTTAGACTTCCTACACCTGTGCTAAGTGATTCCTCCCCATATCAGAGATTATTCAAGAAAGATCCTAATTATAATTGTCTAAAAGTTTTTGGTTCAGCATGCTATCCTTGTTTAAGGAGTTATAACAAGCACAAATTGCATTTCAGAAGCACTAAATGTGTGTTTCTAGACCACAGTAATCATCACAAAGGGTACAGATGTCTGAGTTCTACTGGCAGAGTATATATGTTGAGAGATGTAGCATTTAATGAAAATTCTTTTCCATTTGTAGATGGGTTCATGAACAAAAAATTACCTGAAGAGGAAATTGATCCCCATGTCTTCTTTAGACCACTTTTATCTCTACCTCTCACTCAATGTTCAAGTTCAAATACTGAGCGAAATTTTGCTCAAATATTACTGAGCAGAGCCCTGTGTTTGCTACTCTTCCTATACAAAGTGCGAATTCACAAGTTCAATTTCAAGTGCAACCTAATCAAAGTATCAAAAGTGAGGAAATACAAGGAGAAGATATTAGTGAAAGTGCTTGAGATTATACTCAAGTCTCTAGTACTGTTCTTACTGATTTGAATTCTATTTTTGCTATAGCACCGATTATTGAGACAATTGAACAATCATCTATTTCATCTATTAGAGATCAGAATAAACACAAGATGGTTACACGAAGCAAGTTAGGTATTTTCAAACCTAAAACTCTATATGTTGGTTTAGTTACTAGTAAATCAAGCGACATTACTACTGAACCTTCAAGTACTCAAGAAGCTTTACAATCAAAAGTATAGAGAAAAGCAATGGTTGATGAATTTAATGCACTTATCAGAAATAAAACTTGGGTTTTAGTACCCTTTACTGGAAAAGAAAGACCTTTGAATTACAAATGGGTGTTTAAGAGAAAACTTAGTCCTGATGGATCATTTCTGAAGGCTAAAGCCATATTAGTTGCAAAGGGATTTCAACAATATCTAGGAATTGACTATGATGAAACTTTTAGCCCTGTCCTAAAGCCCTCTACCTTGTGATTTATTCTTACAGTAGCTGTCTGTTTCAACTGGCCTCTCTGACAATTAGACATAAACAATGCTTTCTTGAATGGTTTTCTTCAAGAAAAGGTCTTAATGAAACAACCAGAGGGCTTTATGGATAAGAGATTTCCACATCACATTTGTTTGTTGAACAAAGCTATCTATAGACTTAAACAAGCTCTAAGAGCCTGGTTTGAGAGGCTAAAACATGCTCTTTTAAGCTGGCAGTTTATTCACTCCAAATGTGATAGTTCATTATTCTTTTTCAAAACACAGTCATATATTATGTTTTAACTGATCTATGTGGATGATATTATCATTACTGGTAACAATCTGATTATGCTCTCAACTTTTATCAGAGAACTAAATGTGCTCTTTCCTCTTAAAGATCTAGGGAATTTACATCATTTTCTTGGGATTGAAGCATACAAAGATTCTAACAGTCTCTACCTAAAGCAAGAAAAATATATAAATGAGCTTCTTAGTAGATTCGGAATGTCTAATTGTTCCCCTGTTCCTACTCCCATGGTAGTGAATAAAAATCTGTCTATTTATGATGGTGTACCTCTTTCAGATATCTCTCTCTACAGAAGAGCCATTGGATCATTACAATACTTAGTTAACACCAGGCCTGATATTATGTTTGTGGTTAACAAACTTAGTCAATTTTTACAAGCTCCAACTACTGTTCATTAGCAAGCAGTGAAGCATCTTCTGCGATACTTAAAGGGAACAAAAGATCTGACATATTACATTCAACCAAGCAATTATCTCAACTTACACGGATTTTCTACTGTGAATGTTGCATAGACGATCAAAAATCCTTTGGAGGATATTGTGTCTTCTTCGATGATACTCTCATAGCTTGGTTTGGCAAGAAATAGCATGTTGTCGCCCAATCAAGCACTGAATCAGAATATAGATCTCTTGCAGATCTTGCTACCGAACATGCCTGGCTTCAATTCTTGATGGAATAAATTGGAGTTAAGCTAAATTGTATCCCGATAGCTTGGTGCGACAAGTTGAGTGCCTCTACTCTTGCTTTTAATCCTGTATATCGCGCTCAAACCAAACATATAGAGCTTGATGTTCATTTTGTCAGAGATAGAGTGATTGATCGAAAGCTTTTGGTTCGATATGTTCCTTCTTCAGAGAATTTATCAGACTTGTTCACAAAGGCAATGAGTCATTCTTGTTTTCTGACACTGAAAAACAAACTCGGACTCATGAAAAGCCTAGTCTCTCGTTTGAGGGGGCGTGTTGAAACATTAACACAAAAGCCCAATATCAACACAATAGCCCAATACGTTTATGTTCAGTCTGAAATGAATTAGGCCCACTCCTTGCTTTAGCAGATATTTTGTGGGTAGTGTTGTAATTTTATTTTTCCCACTTTTATGTACACATTATTATTTATTCTAGGGTTTCTAACCCTACCTCTATATAAAGAAAATAAAGGGCCTAGGCACTGTGCGCCTTTTCAGACTATTTCCTTTTTAGTGAAAAATTCATCTAACTACATAATATATAGATGGGACCCACATATAGATTCTAGCCAATGTCCTCATTTGAACCTGTGGTCGTCAAAACGAGATGTGGATTTACTGAAACGAGAGACGTGTGAATCATACCACCTAGAAGAGAAGACTTATTATGTTAACAACTACTCCTTTTGATTGTATTTATACTTCTGATACATAAAAAATCTTGGAACTTATTAAAAGGAGGGACCTATGCTTTCACGTCTACATATGCAAATCAAACATCCACAAATTCAAAGCTTCAATACATCTATTCTCAAATGAGAAATTATTTAAGACAACTTCAGTCTTCAAATATGTAGATATAAAGTACGATGAACCCTTGTGATCACGCTTTTCTGGTCACAGACAAGGTGACATTGATGAATTCAGTTTTCTCTTTGGACATATGGTCTGTTAAGATCTCTTGGTACCTCTTGAAAGCTTCTTCAACGATACGCTCGCCGAAGTGGCTAATCAGTAAGGGTTCGGCCACAGCTCTCATGCACTTTGTGACACTATATCCACCATCACTCACTACTTCGGACTTACTAAATTCACTGTCTACTGCATTCCAATCATCGTACGCATTCCAATTCACTGCTGATACCTCCATGCTATTGATGCTGAATGACCCTTGTTTCACTATCTCTTGTTCTACTTCAGATGGGGATGGTGTGTATTGGGGTATATTGAACGAGTCCACTTCCTCTTCTTTTATAATTCCCTGTAATTAACTCATGGTAAAACATATTAGTACGTTAGGTACTTTTTGCATATGAAAATTGAGGTATATTAATTTCATCCTCAAGCCTAAAGGATAGAGATGGTGACAGCAATGTGTATCTTGTTAGGATGGCATAACGGGTTCAATCTTTTCCATATCAATCATGAAAAGGACGCTGGAAGTTAAAATTAAAAATATGATTACCATGGAGGCCATGTCATTGAGTGCTGTGGCCATAAGTTCCCAAATAAGGCAACCTTCTTTGCTAGAGGGGTCATCACTTTTTCTACCCAAAAATGTGAGCACCATAAAGCCCCCTTCCACCACTTCCTTTGCACGACACTCGAGAAACAATGAAAAGTCTTTTTGAAATTGTTGGTAATAAGCCTTCAACACATTTGAAGGGCTTGTGCGTGCCATGTAGATATTGCCCTTATTGTTCTCCACTCCTTTGGGAACCTTAAGCATTAACCAAAATCATCATCAATAATCAAACATTATATTAATTTATGCAAAATTGTTTACGACATATAAGAGGAGAAAAAAGGATCTCAACAATCTCAATTCAAACCAGTGAATTTATGATACCTGAGATAACCACTGAAGGCTATAAGAGGAATAGCCAAAATGGAGACTTCTTAAAGGAAAAACCCTGCCATAGAAGGAACCAGGGATCCCGGCTAAGAAGCCATGACCAACCCTAGAAACCATTTCACGACTGAGTCTGTCGTTGAAGCTTCCAAGAGACCTGAAGATGTTGTTGAAGTCATTCCCTGGAAGATCATTCAAGAAGACTTGGTATTCTGGAGATAGAAGGTTAAGCTCCCGGCAAAGCTTCTCCACTGTTTTGATAACTTCAGAAACCACAAAGAAAGTGTTTGGACCAGAAGAGCAACCTAAGTCTGCAATCACTAGTCTTTCCGGGAGCGTTTTGCAGCACAAGGTTGTTATGGCTTCCTCTCGAATCGGCTTTGTCAGTGTCAGCACCTTTTGCTGTTTCCCATCAACTAAAAAAAAGAGTTACAATTAAGTTGTATTCTGTGTTACTAACTCCGCCTATGTTTATAGCCGGTCCCAAGCCCGGGTAAAGGAGGAGGGTTGTGTTAGGCCATCAACAGCCAATGTAAAAATTTGTTGAATCTATCATGAACATGGACAATAGACGTTATAATGTTAATGCTAGGTCGTTGCCCGTAAGTAACGCGCTGCATGGCTCGAGTACAGTGATAAGTGAGTTAGAGCCGCTGCATCGGCGCCCGGATGTAGTGTTAAATGAGCAAGGGCTACCGCATCATTCTGGACGCATGCGGCTAAAGAAGTTAGTCCATCAGAGCAAAATTAGATTTGGTACTTGGAATGTTGGGACATTAAATTGTAAATCTGTAGAGGTTGTAGGGGTTATGATTCAAAGGAAAATCAATATCCTTTGCTTGCAAGAAACAAAATGGCGTGGAGAAGGAGCTAAGGATATTCAAGGTTTCAAACTTTGGTATACAGGAAAAGTAAGTGCACGCAATGGAGTAGGCATCATTATAGATAAGGAGTGGAAGAAGAACGTTGTAGAAGTTAGCAGAATTGGAGACAGAATTATTTCTTTAAAAATGATAATTGGACGTGAGACTGTTAATATTGTTAGCGCTTATGCGCCACAAGTCGGGACAGAAGCCAGTCTTAAGGAATTATTTTGGGAGGATCTGGAGGGGTTGATTCGACACATACCACAAAGTGAAAAGATTTTTATTGGAGGAGACTTTAATGGGCATGTCGGGAGGGAAGCTGGTCAGTATGCGAGGGTGCATGGTGGTTTTGGTTTTGGAGAGCTAAACAATGAAGGGCAAACTCTTCTTAATTTCTCATTGGCGTATGATTTTATGATTGCCAACACTTGTTTCAAGAAGAGAGATGAGCATCTCATCACTTACAAAAGTGGAGCCTCAAGGTCGCAGATTGATTTTCTTTTGTTAGGAACACAATAGAAAACTTTGTAAAAATTGTAAGGTGATCCCTGGAGATGCTGTAACGACACAACATAGGGTCCTAGTCCTTGATGTGTGTATTATGAGTAAAATCCAAAAACGTCGACAAGTAGTAACACCAAAGATTAGGTGGTGGCAATTAAAAGGTGAGAAGCAAGATATTTTCAAGCGAAATCTTTTGGATAAAGGAATTTGGGATTCTCAGGGAAGTGCTAACATCATATGGGAGGATATGGCTAAAAAGATACGGGAGGTTGCAAAAGTAGTTTTGGGAGAATCGAAAGGTTCTGGTCGAGAGATAAGGAGTCTTGGTGGTGGAATAATAGTGTACAGGACAAAATCAAGTATAAGAAGAACTGTTTTAAAGCCATACATTTGTGTAACAATGAGGAAAATTGGGAGAGGTACCGTATGGCTAAGAAGGAAACTAAGAGAGCTGTGGGTGAAGCTCGTTCCAAAGCTTTTGAAGAATTTTATAAGAACCTTGAGACGAAGGAAGGAGAGCAAAATATTTATAAGATTGCCAAGAGTAGGGAAAGAAAATCAAGAGATCTAGAACAGGTAAGGTGTATTAAGGATGAAGAGGGAAGAATTTTAGTTACAGATGATGAAATTAAAAATAGATGGGAGACTTATTTTTCTAAACTTTTCAATGATGGAGAGGATTCATCTAGTAACTTGGAGGATTTAGTAACTGGTGAAGGAGAACAAAATTTGTCATTCTATCGAAAAATACGTGATAAGGAGGTAAAGGAAGCTCTTAAGAAAATGGCAAATGGTAGAGCTAACGGACCTGATTGTATATCTATCGAAGCGTGGAAATGTTTAGGTGAAGAAGGGGTGAGATGGTTAACTAAGTTATTTAATGTGATTTTACGGTCCAAGAAAATGCCTGATGAGTGGAGGAGAAGTACATTAATTCCTATTTATAAAAATAAAGGAGATATTCAGAATTGTACTAACTATAGAGGGATTAAACTCATGAGCCACACAATGAAATTGTGGGAGAAAGTAATTGAGCACAGGTTGAGATTGGAGACAAGTATTTCTGAGAATCAATTTAGTTTTATGCCAGGTAGATCAACTACAGAGGCAATTTATCTACTAAGGGGATTAATGGAAAAGTATCGTTGTAAAGATAAAGATCTACACATGGTTTTTATTGATTTGGAAAAAGCTTATGACCGTATACCAAGAGAAGTGCTTTGGAAAGCGTTGGAAAAAAAGGGAGTACGGATTGCTTATATTAAAGCCATACAAGATATGTATGAGGGGGTAAAAACTAGTATAAGAACGCCTAGTGGTCAAACAAAGGATTTTCCTATAAAGATTGGACTGCATCAGGGATCATCTCTGAGTCCTTATTTGTTCAACTTGATTTTAAATGTTTTGACGGAACATATTCAAGAGGAAATCCCGAAATGTATGCTCTTCGCGGATGATATAGTTCTTCTAGCAGAGACAAGAGAAGAGGTTAATTGCAAACTTGAGTTATGGAGGAGGACATTGGAGTCGAAAGGTTTTCGTCTGAGTAGAAGTAAGACGGAATATTTATATTGTAAATTTGGTAAAGGACTATTCGAAAATAATTTGGAAGTGAAATTGGGAGATCAAATCATACCTCAAGTGGAAAAGTTTAGATATTTGGGAGCCATTATTCAAAATGATGGCGAAATCAGTGGAGATATTTCACATAGAATTCAAGCTGGGTGGTTTAATTGGAGAAAAGCTAAAGGAGTTATTTGTGACCGTAAGGTGCCTAATAAACTTAAAGGAAAGTTTTATCGTACTGCTATCAGACCGGCAATGTTATATAGTAGTGAATGCTGGGCTCTAACGGGACAGCAAGAGCATAAAGTTGGAGTAGCAGAGATGAGAATGTTACGATGGATGTGTGGACATACACGTAAAGATAAAATTCAAAATGAGCACATACGTGAAAAAGTGAGGGTGGCACCTATTGAGGAAAAAATGGTAGAAAATCGGTTGAGATGGTTTGGGCATGTACAAAGAAGACCAAGGGAGGCACCAGTGAGAAGAGTGGAACATATAACTTTGAGTCCGATTAAGAGAGGTAGAGGAAGGCCTAAGAGAACACTCTTGGAAGTTGTTGAACGTGATCTCTTAATTAATAATATTTCTAAAAGCTTAATAAATGATAGAGCACAATGGCGTCTTGCAATCCATGTAGCCGACCCCACCTAGTGGGATAAAGGCTTGTTGTTGTTGTTGTTGTTGTTGTATTCTGTGTTACTGATCAAATAGTTTCAATTTTCTGAAATATTGGTGTGGCAAGGAAGATGCAATTCATTAAAAGTGGTAATTGTTTAATGAATGATGCCTGAACTAAGGAATTGTTTGCATAGCTTGCTTCTCCCACGCCCCCATTCATGTGCAGCACTTGAGTTACCTCCATATTCATGGCGTCTTTTTTCTCTCTGATGTATTGGTTTTTTTTTTTTTTTTTAATGATTTCTCAAGTATCCCTTGCTTCTGTGTTTTTGAGTGTCATGTGACTTTTGAGTAATCTATTTATAGATGCTGGGGCTCTTACATGCGTGGGAGAAAACAAAATGTTTTGTGGCCGGCGCTGGTCTGTCAATCTTTTTCATCAGAGGATAATAAAATTCGTTATGTTTTTTGTTGCTAACAATCAATGAACACAGACGAGTCCGTTCTCTGCACTCCGCAGACAAATTAAAATACGGTGTTTCATGATAATCAAAGTTGAGGTTAACAAGTTTAGAAACGGGCCCCACGTTTTGCTCAGTCTTCGCCATTTATAAATTAGTATGATTGGTTATCTTGTATGATTGGTTGTCTTGTAAACTAAATTAGTCCGTGTGTGTCTGTATCACTGCGCCTCCGTCACTGATATGAGGTAAGCAGTAGTGAGGTTGTCAAGAGTCGGATTCCAGAACGATGGCAACGTTGCCACTTGCGTGCATGCTCCAGCGTTGTTTCTCAAATTAAATTTAATCATATCATTTTCTTCAACAAACCTCATGTTGTCGCTTTGTTCCATTGAACTGTGATCAAGGTCGCTTTGTGCCATTTAATCATATATAATCGGCTATTCTATATCATTACACAATACAAAAATCTTAAGAAAAATAAATGGACTCATACAGTCGGTTATAAAAACAATAAATCAATAGATTCGTTATTCAACATTTCAAGTATAAATTTTCAACCATATAATATATCGATGCGTACGATGTCAATGTTTACGTATTTCTTCAAAGACGAAATTTCAACCACCCATTTATAGATTCTTGCTAATGTGCTCATGTGGACTTGTGGTTGTCAAAACGAGATGTGGATTTAATGAAACGGGATACATGATGTGAATCACACCACCCAGAAGACAAGATTTGATAAGAATATGTTAACAACTATTCCTATTGATTGTATTTATACTTCTGATACATAGAAAATCGTAAAACTATATATCTTAATTTATTTAAAAATAAAAACTTTAATTATATAAGGTTAAGTATATAAGTTTTTTTAAAAAAATTAAATAATATACACTGACACTTAACAGGGGTAGTAAAAGAGAAAATTGCAATAAAAAATAACGACATCTCTTATAATTGAGACAAAAAAAAATTAAGGGAGAATTATATCCAAGTTTCACTTTAGATAATTAATTACTCCTAGGTCTATTGTAATTGAGCTTAGAAAAATTAAAATAATGGATCTGATAGTAATTAATTATCTTAAATGGAAGCTTACAGTAATTCTCCCAAAAATCAATCCCTCTCGAACAATATAAATGAGATTAGCCGGAGGAAGTATCGTTGGAATATTCTGGAATAATTGGCAATCAACAGAAACCATCGTAAATTTGACAACATCATTACTCCTCATTTTGTTGAGTTCACACCTCTGACGTCTCAATACCCTACTCGCCAAAACTTGTTTTAAAGAACAAAATGCGTGCTGCATTATTTAAGGTGATAAGAAACATTGGGATCATGACCTTGATTGATGCTTGCAATTCTTAACTTCAACGAATGTGTCGGCCACATGCATTTTCAAGTTTTGATAAAATAACAATAATAATTTGTGTTCTCTTTAACAATCCTCATTTTGTCACTTTGTAAATGCAACAATATTCTTTATTTTGAATTTAAGATAGATCTATAGAAGCACAGGTTTGCTGAACTAAACGATTCTTAAATTTAAGATGGTAATAGTAAATATGTTTGACATAAGTAAATATATATATTTCTTACTTTAGTGCAAAATTTAAACCATATTCAATTTTAGTCCTTGTTGTTTACTCATTGTAATTTTGTTATCTTCTTGGGTATGCGTTTATGTTCTTTCTTCTTATTCTTTTTGTTTCGCACCAGAAGCATGCTACAACTATTTTTTTTTAAAGCTAAAATATAAGATCAATGTAAAATTTCTTTTTTTATTAATTTTAAATGATTATTTTTTTCACGAATTATTTTTATTTTAAAAAATTAAACTTAGTGTGGCAACATTTAAAAATATTTTATTATTATTTAAAAGACCAATGTAATTTTTTTTATGATGAAACTAATGACATTATAGTTAAAGGATTGAAAAAATATTTTATAAAAATAATAAACTAAAATAAAATCTTGTATAAAGTTAAAAGATTAAACTTGTGTTTTGGAAAAAAAAAATTACAAAACTCTTTTATATTTTGAATAGCATTATTAATTTCAAAGGAAAAACGATGATGATATTAAGAATTGAAGGGATAAGACGGTAGATCACATTTCAGGTTATATTAATGAAAACAGAGGGAGAGACGTTGGGTTAATACCGTCATCACATATGACACACACACACACACACACATGTATGTATGTATATATATCTTTCCTTTTCCGATTGTATTTACGTGTAGGCTTAATTAATGAATTTGTGTAGGGAATGCAAAATTAAAAGTTTAAATTGATAAAAATGAAAAGTCTTTTTTATAAAGTATTGTTAGTTTGCATCGTAAATTGTAGAAAGTAGTCCACATGCATATGCAATGAATGATACTATAAGATTTAAGCAACATTGAAAACGAGTAAATTGTAGAACATGACAATACAGAAAGTGGTCCATATGCAATCTCCGTGATCCCTTAAACATGTATACTACATCAGGTAACAAAATTTGAAGTGTTGGACAGTTTTGTTCTCGTTCCACCGACGTATAAGTGAAAATGATATTTTAATTTCCGTTTTCTTAAGCGTACCAAAATAAGTAGGAAAACCAATTTTCTACATTTCAAGCTAAGGCTGATAAAAAAATTACTAAACTTAATCAGCACCAAAATATTCACGTTGAAGTTGAAGGGACTCATTACCCTCAATCATCTTCAAGAATTTGAACCTCTATTGGAAAAACAAAGGTAAATGAGCAAAAATACTTACAAAGTAGTCAGTTAGAGGCACCAAATATCTTAAAATGAGGAAAAAGAAAAATACTTATAATGTTACATGAGTGGATGCAAAAGTGACAAAACCATTAATTTTAAACTAACGTCGTTAACTTTAATCGTTAAATACTAGCTATGCATACCACGTGTCATTCTTTACTAATGTGGACTAATAAAGGGGTAAAAATATCCACAAATTCATCGGCCAGGAGTAAAAATATCCACAAAGTCATCAGCTAAGAGCAAAAATACCCATAATGTTTCTAGAGTTGATGCAAAAGTGACAAATCCATCAAATATCTTTAATGTTAACCGTTTAGCTAGTACCTAAGCAAAAGTTGACCATTTTTTTGCTGATATAAATATAAAATATTCCCAGATGAAATTCTTTGGAGGTTAATTGGTCATTGTATGAATATCATCTGAGAAAATGTCATTTTGACTGACTATCAAATTACATTGCTTGTTTCTTTGCAACAGTGGCAAAAATTATTTAAAAATTTTAAACCTATCATCAATGAAATTGCTTAAGGTTGTAACAATGTTCTTAAAGTAGGGTGGTGTAGGAGGTATGCTCAATCTCAATGTTTGATTATGTACAACCTATCTCAATATGTTGAATATCAAGTTTTGCAAACAAGAAAAAGAGTATGGAGATGGAGGAAGGAAGGAGGTGAAATACATGGCAATGGAAAGAAGTTATGTGGCATGGATTTTGACAGATTAGCCACTATTGCACCTACTAAAGTAACATTATGGGTACTCATACGATAATCGATTAACATTCGTAAAAATTTATTTGGGAATATTTTTTTTCTACATCAGCCAAAAAATAGTCAACTTCTACTTAGGTATCAGCTAAATGATCAACATTTAGGAGATTTGATAGATTGATTACTTTTACACAATCTCTAGAAACGTTATAGGTATTTTTGTTCTTAGCCGATGACTTCGTAGATGTGTTTGTTGCTGACTGATAACTTCATGGGTATTTTTGCCCCTTTATTAGTCCACGTTAGTAAAGACTAACATGTGGCATGAACAGTTAGCATTTAATAGTCAAAGTTAATGGTGTTAGATCAAAGTTAATAGTTTGATTACTTTTACACCCACCTATGTAACGTTATGGGTATTTTTTCCCTTTTCCTCACTTTAAGATAGTGGGTGCCCCTGGCTGATCAATTTATGGATATTTTTGCTCCTTCACCTAGAAAAAAAATTGATATGCAACTCCACCTAATTTATGGTGATCAAACTGCTAGGGCAAAGAATTGGTTATCATCAGCTTGAGATGCAACTCCAGCTAATTTGGTGACTCCTCAAGCAATTTTAGCTAAATGACATCAATGAAATGTTTCTTAGTTAAGTTTAGCAATGAAGAAGATTTTCAGAGGTTATCAACTATTGGTCTCTAGGCCATCTATGGCTATTATCTAATTGTGTAGCCATAGAATCCTTTCAAGCCTCAAGAGCACGTGATTAACCATGTCATTGGCTGGGTTTCCCTTTAAAGATCTTCCTACTAGATATTACCATAACAGCATTATAATATCTACCTTGACATTATCAATAATCACCACACAATTATTACATATACAACAGTAATTAGGAGCCATTAATTCCTCCTAAGCTTACCGTAATCATAAAAAGGTTAAATCAATTAAATATTTAAAATACAATTGAAAACCTTTGAGATAATGAAAACCATTTAAATAATAATAAAAAAATTCTTGCGTGCCTCTTCATTTTTCCACATGCTCTCACTTCATCTTTATTGCTTCTTATTCCTAGCTCTTCACCCCTCTACCCCTCACTTCTCTTCATCTTTGACTCAAACCCCTCACCGCTCAACCTCCCCTCCCATGCCGTCCCTCACCCTCCGTCCCTACCCACCCCTCTACCCCTCCCACTCCGCCACCCCTCCCCTCCCCTCACCCTCTGCCCCTCTTCTCCTCCTTCCTCACCATTTCTTAGCCAATAGGTAAGTTGCCATTTTTTTAATTTATATATATTAATTATTTTTGATTTCAATTTAAGTTTAATTTTAGTTTAACTTCCTATTTGATTTTATTTCATTACTTTTAATTACTTTTTATGTAAAATTGCTTGTTAAGAGTGTTGCCTAATGCCCTAGATTGTTGCATGTGTGATCAAATTGTTGTTGTTTGAAGGAATGGAGGTATGAAACTATTATTTTTTGCTTGTAAAATTTGTTTGAACGAAGTCTAATTTTTAGGAGAAATTATGTCAAAATTTTGTGAATTTCATTCTTTCTCCTAAATTGTTTCAAATTTAATTATTATTGATATTGATTGCTGAGGAAGTGCTGTTAGTGGCTTCATAAGGCCTTAGGTTGGTGCAAGTGATTATTTATTTGGTGTAAAATTATGAATTGTCTCTTATAAAATTTTGGAAGGTCTAATTTTTAGGGGAGACTTTACCAAATTTTTTTAAAATTTAGTCTTTTACCCAATTTACTTAAAATCTTAGATTAATTAGGAATTTACATTTTTGAAGTAGTTTGAAGACAATAACATGCACATTAGTTATATTCTTCTTTAGGTAGTAACATGAGGATCGTAGTTGGATGGATGCTAGATGAATGAGTGATAAATATAATGATGGCATGAATGAGTTTTTGGAATTTGCTAAGAAAAATATTGTTGATAATAATAGGAGGTTCTTTTGTCCTTGTATAAATTGCTTGAATCAGAGGAGACTAAGTATTGCCCATATAAGAGAATACTTGATTTATGATGGGATTTGCAAGAATTATACGATATGATTTTGGTATGGTGAACGATTGGAAATCATAGTGGCACATCTCAATATGTGGAAGTTAATCACAATCTTCATGATGAAGTAGATATAGGTGAAGATCGGTCAGAGGACATGATTCATAATGTTGAGGAAGAGGCTTTTGAATGAGTACATGTGTATGATAACTTATGCACTAATGTAGAGAAGCATTTATACCCAGGATGTACTGATTTTAGTCTATTGTCTGGAGTATTAAAATTAGTTACTATAACATCCTGAATTCCTAATTTTTAAACTAATTGCTAATTAAGAGTAAATTAGTAAATTAGTGACTGATTAGGATTTTGGATGATAATCTAGTGTTTTGACCTATTGGAATGTTGAATGAGAAGATTTGAGCAAAAGGATTGCGCTTGAGAATGAAGCGTGTGAGTGTGGTGAGGATTTTTCTCACCATGCCACATGCCACGGCACGAGTTGTGTTCGCTGCAATGCACAGCATAGAAAAGGCAATTTCACATTTATGTACCATGCACCGCAACACACGTACTTATGACGGCAAAAAGCTATCATGAACAACTTTTCTGCTTAAATTACAAATGTATGGCATTTTTACATACGATGTACGATTGGAGTAATTCAAGTACCTACACGTAGCTTATTTCATAATTTAACTAATGACACAAGTTTCACCTCAATATGATATTTCATCAAAAAGTTGGACACCTAGATGTAAAATGACTATTTTTGTTACTTTTCCACATCCAAGCACCCCAAACCTTAACCTTGCATTATTAACTACTACTAAGACCTTAACTATATCTAATAGACCATTATACACCTAATTGAGTAGTTTTTATCAATAATCATGCAATCATGGACAATTTGGCTAAATTTCACACATAATAAAAATTTCAAAACATGCAACCATGTACTTGTACTATTGTCTCAGCCCTTCTATAATATTATCCATATTTTCATATCTTAAGGCTAAGATACATACACAAATAGTCATACAATTGCAACAAAAAATATTCATGCATTTCTATGACAACTTATAAACATTGTTATCTACAACTATAAAAATTCATTACATAATTTCAAAAGAACAATGTAGTAGTTCTACTACTTTTGGCCTAAGTCTTTTCCTCTGCTACTAGCAATATCTAAACCTATAAAATTGTAATTATGGGGTGAGACAAAGTTTCAGTAACCAAAAGAATCCAAAATTATCTATTAACAAGTAGAACTATAAACAAGGAAATAAAACATTATTCATTTACAAGTTAATACATAAACATATAATGATACAGTAAATATTACATGCATAATCATACTAGCCAACTGAACCATTGCATCTACCTCTGACTGAATCCATAGGCTACACACTTGACCAATTCTACATAAACTAGTTTAACCTTACCTTTTGTGGTAGAATTACTCAACCAAAAGTACATTCTATCCCACTTTTAGACTGCGGATTCCCATATCACTTGCGATTGGGGTGTCATTTACTCTAAGGCTACATCTCAAAGATATTAAAGAGCATAATCACTAACACTGTACCCATATGGGCACTAAGGAGAGAAATTCTCCAACATTGCTGAAATGCACTAGTCGCATATACACTAAATTAAACTAAGCGAACACCCTGATGTGTATAGGGAGAAACCTAAGTCGAATCCCCTAGCAACTTGGATTTAAAATTGATTAAAAATGATTATCAAATTTTCTATAAACAACAAGGGGAAGTGGTTTGATTAATTGTCTAAAAATACAATATTAAAACTCTTCCTAATGTTTATGCAATTGTGGTTTTGAGAGAAATGAGTGAACAGGTAAAAGTGTATTTGCAATAATAAATGGAAGTGATCCCTAGGAGTATGATGGTGAAGAAATCCTCATTCAATAATTAAATTTCTAAGAAAATGCTCTCATTAGCCAAATGTAGTTCAAGACCATGCCAAACATAACTGACAAAGCCACATAGACAACTCTAACTATTAGTACTCATGTAATGAACTAAATTAGCATCACTAGGCTCCCAATATGTTGTTGTTTGATTGATTGACTTAGAACGGTATCTAAAACAATGCCTAACAAATAATTATTTCTAAATTAACCTCAATTAGAACTTGTTAAGGCTTGACAATGTAACTATACAATTGCTAATGCCAAAAACATCCAACAATTCAACACAACAATGCAATAAACCATTGAATTCAAAAAATAAGTAACAATTCCAACTATTAATCAACTCAACAAGTATCATCAACCAAAATAACAAAGGCATTTAATCAAACACCTTAGGTGTAACATTACAATTTTACTAATTCATTATGAAAGAAGAAATTGCAAGTAGAAAAATTAAAAGAAACTAGAGTTCAGAAATCCTTAGCCATTGAAGTACATGAACCCAATCTTCAATCCATCAATCCCCTAGGAATCTTTATCCTCTAACCACACACCTTCAATCCCAAACCAGCTCCAAACATTGCTAAACAATTGGCCATGGTAAGAGAAATTGATAATATGCGATCTTAGAGAGGAGAGAATGGAAGACGTTAGAGAATGGAGAAAGTAGAGAGAGATGGAGACTGTAGAATGTCTGGAAGTAGCCGAATTGGAGAAGAGAGAGACAGAGATGATGAGACAGGAGAGATGCTTGATCCTGTGCGTGGCCGAGAAGTGTCTTTTAAAGTGTGTAGCTGTGGCGTATTTTGTGTGTCAAAGTGGAGAGCACGTGACGTGAGAGAAGACAAGGCGGTGGAATTGTAATGAATAGTTTGGGCGAGAAGAAAGAAATCTGGACTTGAAGTTGAAGTGATCAAGAATTTATAATAAAAAAATCAAATAAAAACCGAGAAAGTGATATTTTGAAATGAAGATCACATGCTATGTTTTTTTTTTTAATTCCAGATTTAGGAAATTAGTTAAATGGTGGTAATTCCAGAATTGATGGAATGGAAAATGGAATACCAAATCGAAAGACAAGAAAGTGGAAGGTGCAGGAAGTGGAATTGGCGAGATAGAATAAAGTCCAATGAAATTAAGAATGGTTTTGGAAAATACTAAAAATAAATGGAGGAGAAAATAACATAAAAAGAAAGGAAAATAAGAGAGGAAAATTTTTCAATTTATCCTCTTTCTTCTCTTTTCCATGTGGCCACCTAGACATAAAATAATAAAATCAATAGAAATGAATTTTAGAAAATTAAAAGTAATATTCAATAAAATCTAAAAAAATGCAATAAATCCCATAAATTCCCTAAAATATTTATTTTCCCTTTTACCACAAATATGACCCACTTATCCATATTATATCAAAACAAGTGTCAAAAAGCCAAGATAAGAGAGATAAAAGTGTATAAAAGTATGAATTATCAATTGCACCCTTTCGAGTACTAAGAGAGTATAAGCTACACTTGATATCCTAAGGTGTTAACAATGCCATATGGACTTTTTACACTATACCCCATAAGGTGAACTCTCACCCTCCATCATGATCATGTCTTTTACACATAATTTACAATTTTTCCACCATACCATATAAGCACTTATTCACTACTAGCCTTTAAAACAATTTCCTTTAGTAAATGCATTTTATAAATCAAGACTTCTCCCAATTCAAAATCATACCATTTCAACTCATGTCAAAGTATAATATCATATGTTTTATTACAAAATTTACTTATAATTAGTTAAACTAGCTAGTAGATAATATAAATATTTAGTTATCTCAACCTTTTTGTTACAGAAAGGGTTACTGTGGTACTTTTCAGTCTTAAACTAGTAATTGCTCAAGTTACTCTTGAGCGACAACAATCTACCAATTAAATGCTATATGTCCAAATTCTTAAACATACTCAATCAATTTTTAGCACAAACATGCTAATATAAACTTCCAACTTCTATCATAAGACAACTTTAAGTCTTGATCAAGCTTCATATACTCTATTAACCTCTAGAATTTCAAGTTATTTGAGGAAATCTTCCTTGGATTTTAATAAATTTGGCACAATTATACATATTTTGAATACTCAAGTTAGAAAATGTGCATATTATTTGGAAATTCAAATGATGGCTCTATTTGGTATGTTGAATCTAATTTATTGATATTTTAGTTTAAGGTTTAGTTGATGTATTTTTGAACTTTTGTTGATGCTTTTAGAAGGCTGTTGGATGAAGAAATCAAGTGCATAAAGGCTAAGTTTTTTTAATAGTGAAAAAGTGCAAAACTGCTAAAGTCATCCTGAAGTTAGGACTTTGTGTCGCAACTTTCGACATGACAGCAAAATGAAGCATTTTGTTTAGCTAATAAAGTTAAGGCTCAGAGTATATATGACCTATCTTCAA
>NW_026556504.1:0-35105 GCF_029017545.1 Prosopis cineraria
AATTAAAAGTGACTGCTTAATCTTTTTTAATAAAATTTTATGTGCCTGATAATTATTGAGAAAAGATGGTTATAAGAGAAGTATTAGATAAAACTTTTGTAAAATCTTAGCAAATATTAATTTTGAAAATTTCAACATTTCACCAAAGGTACAAACACTCAATTTCCTTTTTTTTTTTTGACCCATAACGGGGCCGAATAAGAAAAATATATATGGTGAGAAGAACTAAAAATTTAAAAAAGCACAAGGCACTTCAAAGGAACTACTAAACTACATTTGGATGAGAAATTATGAAATATTCTTCTAATTTAATTTTGGTCTAACGTAACAAAAATCATAATAGGTTCTTATGCTAACCAATTAATTACATCGTGACTTGTCATCCTTACTTAATGTACCGTGAAACATATGTCAATCACCTAATCATATTTGGACATGCCATTTTTACTTTTTATTCAACATTTTTTGCAATACAAAAATCTTCATTGATGTTCAAGAGTTTTCAATCAATCACCTTTCCGCTCTTTGAACGTAAAACATTAGATGGTATAGATACCTCTTGTTTGTTCATTTAAAAGGGGAATCATTGTCCGATCTAAAACTCTGTACCTTTAATTGGATATATTTATTAGGCCAAAAAAAATTGGATATATTTATAATTTATATTTTAAATATTAGTGAGCTTAACTATTAATATAGGTTGTGTCTGTTAGACTATGCGTTCGCCTAAGACTGTAGTTAGTTGTATGTTGTTCATGTTTGTGGAATATTTACTGTGAAAGTAAATGCAGAGTGGGTTATGAAATAGTTTTTGAGAAACTGAATATGCGCGCGCTCTGTTTTGCTTGCTTTTAAAATGAGTTTGTGCAGGTTAAAATAGCTACTTCCTCTTATTTATTTTATATAAGACATTTTTTAAAAATTTTATTTAATTCAAAAATCAAAATTGGATGTTAAGTAATTTTTATAATTATTTTTAATTATATCCAAATTCATTTATTATTTTTTGAAAAATAATATATTAAAATTAGAGTTTTAATTGTTATTATCAAGATATTTATATATAATATTTAATGAAGATATAATTAAAAAGATATTAATTTAAAAAAATTAAATTTTACATTGTAAGCTGAGAGAATAAATAATATCAGGATGTCAAATCTCATTATGTCACCTCGTTATTTTCATGTGAACAAACGCGTTCGGGAGTAAGGGAAGGCGCAGGAAGCCTAGACCGTGTACGGCACGCATTTGAATAGTAATTTACTTTTGGTCTGCCATGACTCGAGCTTTTTTTTTTTTTTTTTCAAGAAAATCGCACTTAAAAAGCATAAATTATTATACTTTTGGCATGAAAAATTTTGATATTGTATTGCAAGCTCAGGAGTGCTGATATAATTTTTCTGCTCAAGAGTTCTTATTGTAATTTTTTTAAGATTTAAAATATAATTTTGTCCTTATGATTTTAAAAACACAACAATGTACAACATAATGTTCGCTATGTACCACACATGTTCACATATTTTTAACTAAAAGTTCACGCATGTCTAATTTATCAGTAGGCTTAATACAAGTTAGGCAAATAATGTACAAACACAATATCCACTATGTTCATATATTACCAACTGAAAATCCATGCATGTCCACATTACCAGTAAGCTTAATATAACTTAGGTAAACAATGTACAACACAGTATCTATCATGCATTACACAATGTTCATATATTCTCAATTGAAAGTCTATGCGTATCCAGTTGATTAGTAGATTAAGCTTAATAAAATGTACAAGTTAAGCAAATAATGTACAGTATAATATCTACTATGCACGACACAATATTTATATATTTTCAATTAAAAGTCCATACTGTCCAGTTGATCAGTAGGTCAGGCTTGACAAAATATACAAATTACGCAATAATATATAACACAATATCCAATGTGTACAACATAACATTCACATATTATCAATTGAAAGTTCATGTGCATCTAGTTGATCAGTAGGCTGGGCTTAACGAAATATACAAGTTAGAAAAATAATACACAACACAATGCTCGTATGTTGTCAACTGAAAGTCCATGCGTATTCAATTTATTAGTTGGTTAGGCTTAATGAAAAGTTTTTCAGATTCATAAACAATATAAAGTCTGTATATAATATGATAAGATTCATTTACTAACAACACAATGTCTATCTATTTCACATGGTTTGTATAATTAAACTGAATATTTGAAAAAGTTTCTCAAGTTTACGAATAACAAAAAGTCCTCATATAACATGAAGGTGTCTATTTGTTAACAACAGAATGTTCATCTATTTCGCATGATCCATATTGTTAAGTTGAACATTTACAAAAGTTTTTTAGGTTTATAAATAACAAAAAGTCTGTATATAACAATACAAAGTCTATTTATTAATAATAATATTCATATATTTCACATAATTCATCTGGTTAAGTTAAATATTTTCAAATAACATAACAAGATCCACATATTGACAACACAATTTCCTTTTATATTGCACACATCGACATCTTCACAAGGTCCTTATCTATTAATAATATGTTTTCATTGAATTTTCAAGAACAAATGCATCATATTTGAATAATTTACAACCGAATTCACAATTGAATATTCAATATTGATGAGATAATATTCATGTTTCCACAACACATAATCCAATATTTTGAGTATTAGAAGATTAGAAATTGAAGTTTCAGGAAATGCTACTGCATAGTGAGAAGTAGAAGCCATTATCCCTATAATCTAATTAATTGATAGTTGTAATTAACTAATTCACAACAAAACATCCATAAATAACATTAAAAGAACCATATATTTATAACACAAGGTCTATCCATATGACATACACAAACATCTGCACAAGTTAGTTGCAAAGGTTGCATGACGTAAATTTTCATAAATAATAATATAAATTTTATAAATAATATCTACACTAGAACATGACTATTTGCTGCAGAAAAATCTGTATTAAAAATAACAAAAAGTTCATAAATAACAACTTATTTTCATTAAATCAACAATCATGTCCCACTTGAAATTTGCAAGATAGAATTTACAAATAACCCATTTCAAATTTACAATAAAAGGTCCATAAATAACAATTAAAATCTATTAATTACAACAGAATGTCCATTTAGACACACAGTCTTTAGTCAATGAAACATTTTATAACAAAATAAAAGGAAGGGAAAGAAGCATGGTCTAAAAAGTATAAAGAGATGACGATATGATGTCCTTTAGAGAATCTAGTGTGACGGTGCTATAAAAGTATGATCATAATCAAATGTATTATATTGGTGGGAATTCTAATAATGTAGAATAAGACACAATCCACTCTTATGCGATGGCTTGTGGTGGCGACAAGTTTGTCGTCAACTACCCATAACGACAACTACCCATGATTCATAGTTGTATCAGTAGAAGAATGCAGGACATCATATTTGCCTTCTCAACCATTGCCATAAGCACCATCTTTACAAGAAAATCATTTAAAAAACAACAAAGAATCAATATGGAAGAGGAAGGGAAAGAAGGAAGCTCAAGGAAGTAGAAGAGAGGGAAGAAAAATGCGAAGTCAAGAGGTGACCTAAATGTGAGGGGTAATTGGATCATTATACTATTGAACATAATTGTAAATAAAGCCCTTGAGCCTTTAGAGATAAATCAGAATAATTTAAGCTTTATATGCAATTATGTTTACTCTAAGGGCCCTTATTGTGATTCTATTTTTTTTTTAATTACACAATCAAATATTACATATAAGTATTTCTTTTAATAAAAATTTAAAAGTTGATTCATCATGAGAAATTATTATTTCCATTAGACTTAATTTTCTGTCAAAATTTCTTTTTCTTTTTTCCTTTTTATCGAGCATGTTTGAATGAGTTAAGATCTTTTGTTGGAGGATACAATACTTAATGATATGTTTAAGAACCACCTGATAAAATTATTGGATTATCGTAAATATTTGACTTGTTACGATTCACGAGTGATAAACTCGAATGGTTTGCTTTTGGAAAAAAAAACTCAGATGATATAATATATGCAAAAAATGTGCTTAGTTAACAATTTATCACAAAGTACTGATCCGGATTTTTACTGACCTTAGTAGAAAACTAGGCAACTTTTTTTTTTAATTATTATTATTAACATTTTTTTTTCCAACAAAGGCCGCTTTTACTTTTTCCCTTGTCCGTGTCAGCTTTAGCTTTAGCCACGTGTTTTTCTCGTGGTTTATATTCATGGGATATCAAATCACAAATCCTGGAGATCTTTTGTTGATCAAATAAAATCCTCCAAATTTCCTTAGCTTGGAAACGTATCCTCGTATTAAAATTGATAAAAATTTAAAATAAAATGTTTTTAAAAATTCAAATAAAATTAAAAATATATTTTATAAATATTTATGTGTGAAAATGTCAATTTTCGGGACGTGTTAGTATTTTTATTTAAAAATATTGAATCGAAATATTAATTCTACATGTATACATTATAATCACTAAATTGATAAAACATTACACTATTTTCTTAACTGGGTCAGAAGTTCTGCATCATAACATAAGACAACCATTTCTATTAGTTTTGCAAATCCATTTGTTTAATAATATTTGACATTTTTAAGCATCATTTTAACAAATTTAAGAAAAATTACATCTAGGTCTTGTGAAACAGATTTATTTATAAATAAATTTTATAAAATTTAAAAATTACAGTCAAGTCCTTCAGGACTTGAGTGTAGCATCCTAAAAATTTAACACTGATTAACTAAGTCTAATAGGGTAATTAAGTAAATTAATGTAGCGTGTGGCTGGAGAGGTTTAATGAGTGTATTTGATTGTGATTTTAACCCTAAATTTAGGTCCAAAATAAAATTGGGTCACCCATATATTAAAAAGTGATAAAATATAAAGTTTGTGCCACATGCTATAGTGTGCAGCACATGGTGCGTATATTGCAGTGCATGGTCAAAATTTTGCATAAGTTATTCCATGTTAGAGTTTGAAATTAGAAGGAAAGGAATGAGTGAATGAAGAGCATTCAATAAGCTCTACTAGGGCTTGAGTTTGAGGATCCTTAAGGATATTTTGAAGCCTCCAAACACTAATGCTCTATTTGGTTGGGAATAAAATACGGGAGGAAAGAAAACATGGAGAAAAAATAGAAGAGAAAATAAATTTTTTCCTATTTGGATAAGGAAGAAAGAATGAGAGGAAATAAAAAGTGTGAAAAAGATAAGATATGAAACCCACTGTATTTTTTTTTTCCAACTTTTCTCTTCAAAATTGGAGAATTTTGGGAGTAAATTTTTTTTTCACCATTTACTCTCCCTCTCTTTCTTATCTATTTCATGTCTAGACTCTTAGGAGATTATTTAATTACATTAATTTAACTTTAATTAAACAATTTGGTTTATAATTTTTAACTTCTATGGTTATAAATTACGTTAATTTAACTATTTAATTAAATAATTTAGCCATTTGCTAAATGTCTAAATTTATTTGATAGAAAACATCGTCGTCATGTGAGCAACTCCAAAATTTAAGGGAGAGGTGTTCTTCCTTTTGTTAATTATGTAAACATCATTTTTCAATAGTTGATGACTTTTAATTAACTTTGATGAAAGTCATTTATTTTGTGATTGTTGAATTTCAGAATTTACCCTTATGATAGCTATTGTTGTGTTTCATGCTGTAATTTAATGCTATTGATTATCAAATTATGCGGGTGTGTGACCTTTTGAGATTATACAATGATATTAATGTTCCTCCTTAACGCCCATTGTTTAAAATTCATTCAACAAGGCAAATGAGTGACATTGCAAATTGAATTTGTTATGATGGCTTTGAGTTAAGCTTCATGAACTATTGAAGTTATGGCCTATTTTTTTATTTATTTTTCATTTTAAGGAATAAAGGTTGCAAAGTTGCTTGAATTTGAGGGCATACAAACACATTTAACTTTTGTCTGTAGTATTTCATTATCAATGTGTTGGAGATTTTATGTTTATAATTTTATTAGTGCCGACTTTTGATTTTAAAATGTGAAAATAACATATTCTATTAAATTATTTGATTTTAAAATATCATATAAAAAACATTTTAGCAAATAATTTGATTTTAAATTAATTTGATTGTATTAATTTTAATATAATTTCTACTTCCAATTTATTTTTACAAATATAATTACATGAAATATGATATATTTTGATATCAAGGCATTATAGTTATTATAATATCTGTTCATTTTCTTTCTTCCCTATTTTCTCCTGTTCATCCAAACAGGAGAAGTGATATAATATTTTCTTTTCATTTTTATCTTCTCTTCATTTTCTTTTTCCTCAACTTTTCTTCCCATCCAAATGGAGGATAAAAGTAAGTCTCATATGCCCTTTATCCTTCCTCATTTTCTTGAAGAGTTGAGTTAGGGTTTGAGTTAATGAAGTAATTTTGATCCATAAAGGTCATGGGTATGAATTCATTAACTTAAATAGAGTTGATGGGAGTTATTTAAATTATTTAAACCTAGCGTTAATGGTTTTACAAATTTTTTATTGGTGAGTGCCATTAATATCCAACAAATTGAACTTTAACCACATATTAGAATCAACCATGAATTTGTAATATAATATATGCTGAGATTATAATTTTTAATGGCAAAAAACTCAAAAGAATGGTTCAATAAAAAGGCAAGTAAAACACATGGTTAAAAATTAGTCTTGCAGCTGCTCTGTGCCTGTGTGGTTTGTTGCTTTGTCTCAAATTTCAAAACACACGTTTTAGAGTTGGCATCTGAAAACAAAACAATTAGTCTTAAATGTTTGATTGTCTTTTATTGTTACTAGAAATTTTCATATACTATTCCTAATAATTTCAAAAATTAAATATTAGGATTTTATACCTTCATCTGTTTTCCTATTAAATCCTTACAAACCATGAATGAAGAGACATCGTACGCAATACTTAGATAATAATTCAGTTTATTATGAATCACAAATCCATAGTATGTGCTACATCCAATCATGAAGAACTTACTTCACCCTATAATTATTTCCTCAACGTGTGCAGAAGGTGATGCAAGGAACTACACCATATGGTTCATAACTAAAATCTATAAGAATCTTTACAACTTTGGGCTCACCAACATTCAATTTTAAAACATATTAATGCCATAATATGAAATAAAGCAAGCTTAAAGTAGTTTTGCAAAGTTGTACTGCTTCTATAGCAATAAAGTAAATCAATAAAAATAATAATTAATGTTTCCAATACTGCTAACAACTCAGGAAGTAGAGACTTAAAGAGCAATGATCTCAAACAGTAGTGACATCAAGTGAACAAAATATGGCTTCTACTCATCTATATAAGATTAAAAATTCAACAAAATAACCCGTAAATGCTGGGAAACCATGGATATAGATTCCTTAAAGACTAAGACTCATGTGTTCAAACTATTCATTCTTTAGTCTTAGAAAGATCTTTGTATCACAGGCATTAGTCCCTATATCACAGAGTTTGTGTTCATCCCTTATTTTGCTTTTTTTTTTACAATATTTATACTAACAGAAGATACAAATAACAAATCTATATCTATATTATACCAACATTAGCACAAAAAATGTTGTTGCTCAACTTCTGGCTTATTCTTTTCAACGATTTTGTAGCATTCATATGCTGGATAAGAATAGCCAAAAATCATCCTAACAACACAAAAAAATATATTAACTTTTGAATATTACAAATTGAACCTCTAACATTATGAAAGATGATAGGTTAGGATGGTATAAAACATACATAAGCACTATAGTAAGAAAGGATTCTTCATTTTGTGTTCCGGGCATAAAGAAAAGGAACAAATGTTCAACAAAACTGTAATGATATGACTATTAAACTTCATGTAGAACAATTTTAAAAATAAAGGAAGAACATAAAATCACAAAAACATAAGCTTAGGGAACAAGGGGATATTTCAATATTGTAAGGCTCATCAGGTAATGATTATTAGCGAGGAAACATGGAATAGTAAATAAGAGAAATCCTAAAGTTTCTCCCACTAACGTAGATATTAAATGAATTCAATTGAATACTATGGTGAATAAAATTTAAATTGCAAGGATGTTAATACCCCACATCCTATCATTTTTTTTTATAATTCATAGTTGACTTTCTCTTTATACCTTCTATAACAACCAACCACAAATTTTTCAGAACACAGAAAATAAATAAATAAATAGAATAAGAAACTAGTTCGCATATCTTGGAGAAGGGCATCTGAATGCTTGGTGACATAAATGGCAGATTTGGACATTTAGAATCTAGTTTTACAATGGCAATGAACTTCTCTTGCAAGGTGTCAACGATGACAAGCTTCTCAAACAAGATTTACAGCTCTCGTGGTGATTGGTTGGCGGTTGTAGTTGGAGGACAGCGTAAATGAAAAAGGACGGAGAGAGATAGTGGAGTGAGAAAGCTGAAACTAAAAGTACATTTTAGTTAATTAAATAAATTACTTTATGAATAAAATATTAAACTTGATTTTTAAATATGGCTTGGTGCTAGAAACAATTTATGTTTTAATCAGGTATTTATAACCAATTTTCCAAAAAAAAAAATCATTTGTTGTAATTTTTACAACGAACAATTTTTTTCCGTCAAATCAAAGTGACCCTAATCCAGCACCAGCTTACGAAGATTAGCACCTTCTGCTCCTTATCGATCGTCGAAGTAATCAAGCGTTCCTCTGATTTTCTGTTCCAGACATAAAATTTGCAAATTTTCACTGAGGAAAAGGAGTAAGGAACAAACTTATTTGGCGAAGATAAGAAAATGTCAGTGGAACCTCCTCCTTTCCAAGAATCAGCGCGATGTGATGTCTGCAATTGCAGCTTCAACACCTTCAGGAGACGGGTACCTCTCTCCTTTCTCCCTACCCATCCCCTAATAAAGAACTCTCGGTGATTGATCATTTTAGTTGTGCGTATAACTAACTATTCACTGCTTGATTTTACACTCGTAAGTTTGAATATTTGGGTAGAGATCGTGTTCCGTGGAATTCAGATAAACCAAGAGCAGGTGTGCTGATGAGATCGTGTCACGACATTCAGTGTCTTGCGAAAAGTATTGAAATGTTTTGAATTGATATGATCTTGCATTAGGATAGGAGGATTGATGAAGCAGAAGTACAGTGGCTTTATTTTATGGTGTTTAGATATTTATCATTATAATTTTAATTATAATGTAATGTAGTAATGATTGCAGATTGGAATGAATTCAAAGATTCTGTAGAAAAACTTATGGACTGAATTGGCATATGATTAGGGCGATCCAGCTTAGACTGTTCTGTCCTGTGCAGTGACCAAAGATATGGTTTTGGTAATACCAGCTGTATCGACCAGTAATGGGAAACCATGAAGCTACTCCTAATTTGATGTCAAATTATGATGTTCGGAGAGGGGAGTGAGGGGGGTGTAAGGGGAAAACCGGAAAAGCTGCAACGGGAATAGTGCCCTCGTCTGAGAGTTTAAAAATTTGAGAAGGGGAAGGGGAATGATAGGGAACCATTCCTCCTCATTCCCCTTCAAATTATTTTTCAGTTTCACCGTTATAATTTAAAAATTTATGTCTGTTTGGCATCTGCTTGCAGCACCACTGTCGATGCTGTGGGAGAACATTGTGCCATGAACATTCATCAAATCAAATGGTATTTTTTTTTTTCATATTTTTTAGTGGTCATGGGGTCCTTTTATACATGGATGAACTTTATTCAAGGACATCTTTATTTGCAGGCTTTACCACAGTTTGGCATTTACTCAAATGTTAGAGTATGTGCTGATTGTTTCAACAATTCAGGGTAAATTACTTTCTGGTGAACATCATATCTTGTTACACTTGTTGAATTAGCTTTTGATTACAAAGCTAGATATCCTGCTGGAATTAAAAGCTTCAGGTTCTTTTGAAATTATATTGTTTAGCACCTATTGTATGCCTAAGCTTAATGCTTGATCTATCAATTGAATAAGGAGCAGAGTGCTCTGTGTGCAAATTAGTAATTGGAACAGAATACTGGCATATTCTTCTATTCTGGGCATCGTCAAGTGCAGAACAACTTAATCTCACTGAGGTCTGACTGGTATCATTCTAACGATGCATTTGAAACTGTTGGAGATATTATTAAATAAATTTGGTTCCTTCACTTAACAACATAAAATTTTGTGTTGAAATGGTCTTTGATATCACATTCAAGCCTCTATGATTGAGTGCTCAAGTTTATTACTTTAATTTGTATCACATTGAATTATAAAATGTCTACTATTTCAATATTAGAAAAATGTCACTTTTTTGGATGTTTCATTTCCTTATAATCACTCCCCAACAAACTTGGGAGTGCCCTTAGAGTAAGAGGAGATATTGAAGTACTCTTATGAGCTAGTGGAAAGTTGTAGAGATTGCTAATCCTCTCGATTGAAAATACAAGACAAACATTTCAGTTAGCAAGGCTTGTGTCATTTGCAGTATCCTAACAGCAGTAGAGATTGTTAATCCTCTTAATTGACAATTCTGTCTATGGAAGTAATCTTCAGTTGAATTACTAGGTAATAGTCATAAAACTTTGATTTAATTTTGAGATTTTTTTCATGCTTGGGCTGGGCCCAGTAAGGACTAAGGATAATATATTGAAGGAATTATTCAGTTGGTGAGAGCGCATCTATTGTGAGCTTTCATCTGTAGGCGTCCGAATACTTCTGCAGATTTTTTTTTTAATTTTTTTGTCGGGATAAGCAGCCTAGTGCACCACTGCTGTTATCAATAGCTCAATAAATTTTACCTTCGAGCTGATTAGTATTTTCTTCCCAGTCTGAATAGGTTCAGGCACTTGATAATTCCCATGGCTAATTCAATTGTATCAACTCTAGTTAATATTATTTAGGGAGGAAAAGTAAAACTTTACAAGATATAACTTTGTGGCCTGTTGCGAGACCATGCAACGAAGCCAAAGATCTTACTAGGTGTTACAGCTAACAGCTTCAATCTTTGGTTATAGATTTTTTTATACTTTGCCATTCAATCTAACGCCGCAAAGCAATAGACTTAGAGGAATATATTTCTTACAATATAGTCTTACTTTTTTTTTTAATGGTTTTCCTTTGTATATTATTAATGCTTTATCACTCATATTTCTTTTAGATGGTTGGAGTTACTTTCAATTACGCACTATGATTGTGCTTGACATCAATTGTAACTTTCTGCATGAAACTGCAGCATCTGTCACTCTAAGAAAATTAAATTATATTTCTTTGAAGGCACAATTGGTTTGTGGTCTAAACAGTAAACAACAGGAGAAAGCCCTCTTACTTTGAGGTGGAGCTATTGGCAGATTCATTTTTTATTTCCGTTCCCTTGGAGGACTGTGGCTATATTTCTTTTCTCTGGAAAATTTGTATTGACCATGCTTATCTGTATGAATATGTTATCTATTAAATCAACGATAAATTATGTCTTTTGTTTGGTCAGATCTGGGAAGCATGACCCACAGCTTTCTTCGGATGGAACAAATAACATTACAAATGTAATTTCCAAACTAGACATCGACGCAGATGTAAATTCTAAGACAGCATCAAGAGCAGAGAGTAAGGTTGCATTAGACATAAAAGAGTGTAAGTGTGGAATGCCTCTTTGCATTTGTGAAGCTCCAGCCCCTTCCTCTGATGCACTGCCCCAGCAGGTATTAGACTTATATTATAATAAGGTGCACACATCATTTGCGGTCTTGTACTCATGGGTTTCTTTTTTCTCCTTTGCCCAAGAAGAAAATCACTCCAGTCACAACACCTCTGGCAAACCCTAAACCAAAGAAGTCAGATGTTGTTCCTAAAAGTAAAAGCTCCACATCAAACAGCAAGTTTAGGTGCGTATTGATTGTTAGATCTGTGTCTTCTATGACTGTATATTTTTAACCTGTTTTTAATTTATTATTTTAGTACGTATTTAAAGATTTGCCTATGTTGATTAAAACCTGGTTTGTCATTTTAGTTCATTTCAGTCTAGAAGAGAAGAGAGGAGTTTCATATCTTGAATGTTTTAAATTACAAATTTACAATATGCTTTTTTCCCAGATGCCTAAACCCTATTAGTCTAGTCCTAGAGCATTATATATTTCAACTTCTTGGTAAGGTTTATTATTGTTATTATTATTATTTTTTGCTATGCTCATCTGCAAAGGCGCAACTCTTTTATCCCCCTTTTTTCAAGATGTCGTACATTAAATTAATGAAGCAGTTATTATTTTGGTTTTCACAAAATCAGTACCTGATTATCCTCTCCAGTGTTTTGTTTTGTGTTACCACTCTTTGATGTTCGTTATGCAAACTACAGTTCTTTCAATCTTGGTCACGTATCCAGTGGTGCCTCTGATGGTTCCCGGATGGAGTATGAAGCTACTGGAGAGGTATTATATCTTTACGTAGATTTTAGCAACGTCCAAGGCCCCGTTGCACTAAATATCTTAGTTGCTGCAAATTGCACACTAATTGCATTTTATGCTCTCAGGGTTTGAGAGAAGCAATAAAAAATGGTGACGTTGCTTCTGTCAAGAAACTTCTAAATCAGGTTCCCCCTTTCCCACCAATTTTCATGAAAAAACAACCAATGATCCCACCCTTTTTTTGCATTTTTCTAGGATCGGTATTTATGTATGAATTTTAATGTGTGCAGGGTGTGGATTCAAATTACAGGGACAAGCAAGGACTTTCTTTATTGCATTTGGTATTACTCTCTTCTGTACGCATGCACGCCTAACCAACGTCTGTATCTACATGCATAAATGTAATTATATTTTATAATCACATATAATTCCTACTTATTTCAACATTTTATGCAGGCTGCTGTCTTCAATCAGACTGATATAGTTTTCATTCTCATGGATGCTGGGGCAAGCCTAGAGTACAAGAATGCACAAGGTAATCAATCCTTTCTCTTCTTAGGATTCAGCCATTTACAATGTTGTTATTAGTTACGGTTGGAACTTGGAAGGCCCCTGATTGATTGCTTGTTGTTCAGGAGAAACGCCCTTCGATTGTGCGCCAGCTACGTTGCAATACAAAATGCGAAAGAAGATGGAAGAGGGCAAGGCAATGGATGGTCAAAGCATTTGATTAACATGTTACTTCTCTACTTTACTTGCTTATGCTTTGGCTTGGGGAGGCCGAAGCAAGATTGACAAAATACCAGCGTCTAAGAGACCTTTGTTTGCCCAACAATACATTTTGGCTTCTATATAATGCAAAAGGGTGTTTATTTCCTTTCTTTTGCCATGACATTGCTCGGTAACATGAAGGATATAGAACATATCTTTTTGCACCTCAGAATCTTCTGAACTGCACCATACACCAGTTCAATGTATGATCGTTAGTGAGAATGTTGCTTTCTCACGCTGCAAGCATGTATCACCTGCTTTCATTTCTTTGCTATTTTCTATTTTAAGGTGTTAATGGAGGATGAAATAGAGAACAAAAATTAATTTCAGATGCAGTAGTCTCTTATATGTCACTCAGTTTCTCAACCTGATCTTGATTGTTGTTGCATGGATGGAACGAAACGACTGGCTCTGATCGATCTGTCCGCTCGGCTGGCCCAGATCTGAATTTTTGAAATTTGAACATGTTTATTAATCCGTTTATGCAGTTTTCAAGAAAGTCTCTCGGTTTTTATTATTTGTTTGTTTGAAATTTGAATCACTATAATTTAACGAAAGTAACATGATAAAAAGAAAAGCGAGAAATTTCCAGTCTGTTTAGATAATTTTTAAAATTTATCACCATGGTAATCTTTTGCCTGCAGCGAAAGTTACCAGAGGGAGACTTCTGCATTGCCTTGGACTTTTTCTTGCTCCATCAAAACAATTACTTAGACATAATAATTATTACTCAACAATTTTAAAACCCATGATACCACAAAAAAAAAAAGAACAGGAAAAAGAAAAATAAATGTAAAACATCACAAAACCCATAGATTTGATTCATAGTGCCTGTTTGGATAATTTGGAGAATCAATTTTAAGCGTTAAAATCATGATTTTGTAAAATTACATTCAAATATTCATTTTATATATGAAAATCAACCTAAAAATATGGTTTGTAGAATAATTTATATGGTTTTTGAATAAATTTTTAAAAAACTACAATTGAAAACCTACATTAAAAAACATGTAATAGTAGCTTATGATATAACCGTGATTTTAAATTCATAATTGATTTTGACATGTATAAGGTGCTTGTTTGGATTTATATCTAGAATTAATTATTTGGACCCTAACCATGGTTTTGATTAAAAAAAAAAATTCAAACACTCCCATTTTTTTCATGATCAGTTATTTGGATGAAGACCACGTTTTTGCCTAAGTTGGAGGAAGTAGCTTTTCAATTTTAATTATACAGTCATATGCATTTATCATGTCTCAAGAAGTTCCACTTGCCAAATGTGCCTAATGTGCCCCAGTGAACCATACATGCTTATTGTGTTATTGCAGCCTCTCGTGATCTCATCACGCATGCATCAATGTGATATCCGTTTTCTGTCTCAATTTTTTTTTTGTGCTCATTGGTAATTTGTTTGGTTATAATGAAATTAGTAGCATCAAGCTTTCAAAAATCTATTTTTATCGGTAAACAGGGCTCATGTCCTCCTTGAGCCAGATTTACAAAATAATTTCCAAAAAAAAAAAAGATTAAATGTGTTATTTAAGGAATCAACACAATTTTTTATAAATAGTTCACTTAACCAAACTTTTTTAATCTTTATAAAGTTTTATCAAATTTTTTTTGCTGGTCGATATAAATAGTTAAATATTAAAAAATACATACTAAAGATTCTATATTATGATAAAAATTACTAAATGTTAATATTAATATAATTTAAATTTCTATGATTAATCAAATATATAAGTTAAATATACTTGTATAGAGTTGAACAAATTTAATAATATTACTATACACAACTTTGTTAATATTTTAATTTTTAAAAGCAATTTATTTTATGGTAATTTGTACATTTACAATTACTTCTAACTAAATTATTCAAATATTTTTAATTTTATTAAAAAAAATATAACTTTGAGTCCTTACACTTCGCTCGAGTTTTGCTATAGGTTCCTATACCTTTTTTCTAATATTCTAGGTTCCTATACTTTTATTTTTTAGTGTTCTAGGAGTTATGTTTTCTCTTTTAATAAAATAAATTTCAAAAAACAATATCCAAACATTATCAAGTTATAGCATAATCAATTATAATTAAAGTTAATTATATTAATTAATTTTTTTATAATCAATTAAATTCAATTGAAATTCAAACGGGCTCAAGGGTGTTTGGATAATTTTTTAAAAATTATAGTTTTAGATTTATATTTTTAACATATATAATGGGTGTTTGAATATTTTGATAAAAATATAATTTTAAATTCATAATTGATTTTAACATATTGTAAGTGCATTTGAATATATTTTCACAAAACCATGGTTTTACCTAATTTTTAGTTCTGCTTTTCAATTTTACTTTTTGATACTAATTTTTAATTTGATTAAAATCAATCTTATTAATCAAATTTATAAATCAATTATATATATAGTATAATATAATTAATTATATTTAAAATTAATCATATTGATCAATTTTTTTCTAACGCATAGACAAACGACCCATAAAATTTAGTGTAAAACGACTGTCATAAAATAGTGCAGTTTAAGAATAAATCTTCCTATCTATTTTTTTGTTGGCCAACAATCTTGCTATCCATTTCAAATCTAACTAAAATATTTTATTATAAAAAATAAAATAAATAAATCTAACTAAATTATTTAAAGTCAAATATACAAATAGCAAATCGCGCATCCTAAGTCCTTACAAGCATCATTCACGAGCCTAATCCCACAATTTAGCTTTCCAAGAAATTATGTCATATCAGAAAAAAAGATTTCTTTTTGTTTGATTAACAAGAAACGATTTTTAGGTAGTAGATGATTCATTGTTGAAGGAACTGAGGGCTTGCAGGGGTAGGATTTGGAATGAGGAATCTAGAGAAAGGATGAGGGATATCACTGCAAAAATTGAAGAATTAATCTATTGGTGGCAGAGAGCAAGGCTGAATTTGATTAAGTTTAGGGACAGAAATTCATCTTTTTTTTTTTCTCACAACACTGCCATCCAGAGACAAATAAGAAGTAAGCCGCTACGTTTGAAGGCCGATAATGGTGATTGGTTAAAAGATATTGGAGAAATTGATGCTGTTTTTTTTTTTTTTAAACATCATAAATGTTTGTTCACATCTTCAAATCCGAGTAATATGGAAGAAGCATTAAGATATATTAGAAGATTTATTTCTGATGAAGATAATCAATTACTTGTTGCTACAGTTAATGAAGAGGAGATTAGAGATGCTGTTTTCCAGATAGGAGCCTCAAGAGTGCCTGGACTTCATGGCTATTCAGGTTTGTTTTTTAGTCCTCATGGCAGGACATTAAAAATGATGTTTGTAAAATGGCATGGGAATTTTTCGGAGAAGGTTGTAGGCTGGATATGATCAATAAAACTAGTATTGTATTAGTTTCAAAAAATGATAAACTTAAATTAGTCAACCATTACAAACCAATTGGGCTTTGCAATGTGATTTATAAGATCATTGCAAAAATTATGATGGATAGAATGAGAGGTTTGATGTTGAAGTGTGTTTATCAACAGCAGAAGGGTTTTATCTCTGAATATATGGCTCAAGATAATATAGTTGTAGTTCACGAGGCCTTTCATTATTTAAAAGGAAGGAAGGAGGGATCTAGAGTTGAAGTGGCTTTGAAGTAAGATATGAGCAAAGCATATGACGGTGTGGAATGGGAATTCTTGAAGCAAGTTTTTGTTGAAAATGGGTTTTTGGGTTACTTGGGTAAGGTGGATTATGGAATGCATCTCTTCGGTTGAATTTGAGTTGATGATTGGTGGAAGAAGTGTTGAGAAGAAAGTGGTTGATGAGTGGCTATGCGTAGATTTGGTTCAGGAGTCGTTTTATTTGAAAAATTTAGGAGGTAACTTGGTTTTCTCCTTAGTGTGTCGCCATGATAATAGGGCTGCAAATTGTTTAGTAGCATTTGGTGCTAAAGAAATTGTCCAACAGGATGGCTTAGTCAAGCGACATTCCCTTTATCAGATATCTTGCTTGCTGATGCTTCTGGGATTAAAGCTCCTTTTTCTTCACTGTGCTTGTAGGAACATGGACAAATATGATATTAGCTAATTCTCTCTCTCTCTCTCTCTCTCTTTGTTTAGGTTGTATCTAAGTTTTATTGCTTTCTGTTTTTTTGACCTTATTGGTTGTACTTAGGTTTTATTGCTTTTTGTTTTTTTTTTATAGGTTGTAGTAAGATTTTATTGCTTTCTTTTTTTCTTCTCGTTGATAAGTGGGTGTAATATTTTTTTTTCTCATCAATAAAATTGACTTTTTTTGATTAAAAAAAATATTGATGAGCTTTGAATTTGTAAGACTTCTATTTACATCATACTTTTTATTTGTTTATTAAAAATTTGGTTTTTTTTTTTTAAAGCCCAGACGCAGTCTCGACATAAGAAAAATATTCACGCAAAAAATAAAAAAATAAAAAATGCCGTTGTCGTGAACGAAATAATCTTGCCTCTAGAATCTCAGGTGGGAGTTGGGACTAAGGAAGGCTGTTTAGTCTATGGAGCGGTCCATGGTCTGAAGGGGGAGACCAGAACAGAACCATGATGGAGCTTTAGAGAAATATAGAACAGACAGATCCAAACCGTTACTTTGTCTCAATTGCTTCTTCGCTCTCCATTCTCTCATTTCTCATACTATTTACTCTGATCTACTCTCGTTTTCTTTTATTCTCATTTTCGAGGTATAATTCTCTTTCGTTTTCCCATCATTTCTGGGACATCGAATTCCTTCGTCGGCGGATGAGTTACTGATTGTGAAGACTTTTCCTTGTGTTCTTAGGATTGGCGGATCTTGTTTTGGTTTCTTTTGATCTTTAATTTAGCTGCATTTTCTTTTCGAACTGACTTATCTGGGTGGTGATCTGTGTGGCGGTTTGAATTTTGCTGTCAGGAGTATAGTCAAATAATGGCTGGAGGTGCCGCTGGGGGTTTTGTGACTCGAGCATTCGAGTCATTACTCAAAGAGTGTTCTTCTACGAAGAAGCATCCCGAGCTACAGAAGGCTCTTCAGACATACATAGGTTGCCAAACCTAGATCCTGTTTTACATTGCTTTTCTCTTCTCTTCTCTATTTCGGTTGTCGTTATGACACATGCTTTTGTCTATTCCCAGCGATCTCTTATTCTAGTCCAATTAGTGGGAATGCCGGTGCTACTACTATGCTCATGGTTTCATTAATTGCTTTGTGGATTCTATTTTCCCTTCAGATGTTACGAAAGGGGTGAACCAGATACAGCAGGCCACTCCTGCTGAGGCCAGTCAGGCTGCACCCTCTGCGGAAGATGAGAGGTAAGAGTCGCAGATTAATCTTGTTAATTTTGCATTTTTTTTTCCTGTTCTAACTTTTAATATTAGCATTGTCACACAAAAAAAAAAAAGGTTGTTATTGTCAAAGCTACTATAAAGCTCCGAGAAAAACCTGCTTTCTTTACTTTTTGGTTCTATGCATAATTTTATCATGATTTGAGAACTTTTCTTTGCATTTTAAGTTTACCATGTCATGGAGAAGGTGCATGATTCCTACTCTCCTATTAGTGTTTGGCTGCCTGGTGGTTCCATTGGGGAGTCTTTCTAGATGTTTTGTTGGCATCATTGGCATGTTAAGTGCAACGGTATTATGTTGCAAATCATTATAGTGAGAAATTATAGTTCTTTGAACATTGCCTTTTGATTTAGTCTTTGGAGCTAATACTAAATTAACTGCAATAGTATCATCAATTTTTTCTACCGTAAGCTGTTGAACAAATCAGGTAAAGGAAAATGAATCATACTTATGCGATGAGAGTGAGATCAATCCTTCCTTGTTGAATCTGGTCTTTGGAGATGTTTGGTTATAACATGTAAATATATATTTTTTGTACTTGTAGTACGCTTGATTCTGAAGCTGGAGCTGTAGCTAGAAAAGAAGCAGATCAATCACAGAAGGCTGAACATGTTATTGAGGAGCCAGATCCTAGTAGCAGGCCTAAGAGTGGAAACATTACTGCTATTTTAGCTCATGCTGGGCATACTCTTGAAGGAGCTGATGCAGAGCTGGTTTTGAAGCCACTTAGACTTGCCTTTGAGACAAAGAACTTGAAAATTCTAGAACCCGCCTTAGACTGTCTCCATGTATGTGCTCACCTTATTAATTCTATGTCTTTACCCATTAATGGAAGGAGGGAGAAACACTTCTATTTCATCATTGACCATATGTTTTATATGTATATAAATGTATGTATGTTTGCTTAAATATACACACTATTGCTAAGATGTGACATATTCTTAAATCTTACAAGTAACCATGCATATTGGTGGTAAAATGGAGAGAGTTAACTTGTTCTACTTAATTACTTTAAGCACAGAAACTTATTGCTTATGATCATTTGGAGGGAGATCCTGGGTTAAATGGTGGTAAAAATGTCCCACTATTTACAGAAATTCTGAACATGGTTTGCAGTTCTATTGACAATTCATCACCTGACAGGTGCGCATCAATGTTATTTTTTTTTTAAATGCATTTCTGAATTCAAGTTTCTTATTTCACTTATTTAATCGGATGAATCAAATGTAGTACTATACTCCAAGTGCTGAAGGTACTTCTTACTGCTGTCGCCTCCGCAAAGTTCAGAGGTACTGTTATTTTGATAAATCAAATCCATTTTCTTGTGATGCTTGTCCGCTGTTAATAATTTATTACCTTGTGCGGAACATTCTTGGGATCTTGCATATAGGTTTTAGTTTAATGTATCTTGTTTTTACTTTAGTTGTGGTAAGCGAAGTGAGTGTATTTTGTGTACTAGTAAATGGTTAATAATATATTGTTCATTAAAGTCAAACTTTTCTCAAAAGGAGCCCGAATTTCATGTTTAATTAGAATTCTTTTTTATTATTTAAATATTTTTTTTATTATTTCACGTAAAGATAAAATTCGAAATGAGCACGTACGCGAAAAAGTGAGGGTGGCACCTATTGAGGAAAAAATGGTAGAAAATCGGTTGAGATGGTTTAGACATGTACAAAGAAGATCAAGGGAGGCACCGGTGAGAAGAGTGGAACATATAACTTTGAGTCCGATTAAGAGAGGTAGAGGAAGGCCTAAGAGAACACTCTTGGAAGTTGTTGAACGCGATCTCTTAATTAATAATATTCCTAAAAGTTTGATAAATGATAGAGTACAATGGTGTCTTGCAATCCATGTAGCCGACCCCACCTAATGGGATAAAGGCTTGTTGTTGTTGTTGTTGTTGTTGAGTATCTTGCGTTCATTTTAATGGCTATTGCATTATCAGAAGTGAAGATACCTGTAAGAGTAGGTTTAACAGAATTTTATCCTCGTTTATCTTTCAATAACCTAAGGTAACTAAGGAAATTTGTTGATGACTTTCTCTCTTTAGCTTTCATTATTTCTGGCCAAAAAAAAAAAGCTTTCATTGTTTGTTTTGGCTGCATGTTGCCTTCATATTTGTTTTTATATTTGAGAAGTGAAAGATGATAGTTAGTTATGAGGCTTTCAGTCTAGAACTAGAATTCTCATTCCCATTTCTTTTTTGTATACAATTTACATTCCAATTCTAGTCCATTTAAAAGAGTCCACTTTAATGCATTGACTGGAATCTTTTTTGTAAGCACCTTGCTTATGTGATACAGTAACAGGAGTGAACTGAAACTGATAGGTGGTTAAATACAGTATAAAATTTCAGTCAACAGATCTACAAGATCTGGAATAGTTGGCTAATTTTGGCTAATTTTCCTTCTGCCAAATTTATTGATTATTGATTTGAAATGTATCGAAATGGTGCAAAGTCTGAGATAGAAACAGAGCCCTCCAATTGGGCATAACGCGGGAATACCTTATCAATGAGTTATGATGCTTCTAATTGATGATGATTGCATTTTAACGGAGAACACAGTGCTTTTAAACTGGGTTATTTCTCTGTGAAGGTCTGCTGTTATCTATAATCACTTTATTGCTAATTGTTTTTTTTTTTTGTGGGGGGGGGGGGGCGTTCTATGTTTTAGACAAAGAACTTAAGGGGCACATTACTGCTTCCTTTCTTGTGCTATCACAATTTATTTTCAGTCATGGCATTGGTTTGTTCAATGTAATCATACAGTACTCTGGGACTATAGATACATGCATGCTTCTAGCTGCGCTGTGTCAGACTGATTTTCTTATGGTCCTTTGCATAGAGAATTACTTTTTCTGCCATAACATGCGGTGGTTCTCTGCTCTGTTTTCTCTTTGTTTTAGTTTTTGGATCTTTTTTTCTATGTTTCTTTGAGTGTGTTTTTTGGAACCCATCTTCATGTTATAATGCCTGTCCCTTGTTCAGTGCATGGGGAGCCTTTGCTGGGAGTTATTCGAGTATGCTACAATATTGCTTTGAACAGGTACTATTGCTTCTTGTTTATTCTCCGAGGCTTGTAATATTAGTATTCACTACTTACCAGTTACATTCATTGCCTGGATATATAGCAAGAGTCCTATAAACCAAGCAACAGCGAAGGCAATGTTGACACAGATGATCAGCATCATTTTAAGAAGAATGGAAACTGATCAGGTGTGGAATTCAAATCCCTTGCATTTAGCATCTTTGGAGTATAACTGTAATGGCATGCCATTGGTGATGTCTATCAAAATATCCAGGTTGAATTTTCATCTGGATCTGTTGTACATTCGGAGGAAGCTTCATCAGAGAATTTGAACACAAAAATTGAGGAAGCTTCCAAGGGGGATTCAAATGACAAAGAAATGACTCTAGGTGATGCGCTTAGCCAAATCAAGGATGCATCTCCAACATCGCTTGAGGAACTTCAAACTCTTGCTGGCGGTGCTGATATCAAGGTGAAAGATGTGCATGTGTATTTCTTTTAGATAAAGTTCATTAAGGGGAGGGTAAGATATAAATGAGGATGACTGAGTATCATCCTAAGAAGATAATTGAGGATAAGATAGCTGTTAGAATCCTATTGAGTCTCACATTGGGTAGTATTAGATGTCTAAATAGGCCTATAAGTCTCGGGGTTTTGACTTCCTAACTGACCAGTCTTTTGGAAGAGAATCTCCTTTGGGCTTGCACAATAGCTACCTTGGATGGCTGTAACTGACAAGATGGATGAATGTGCTACCAAGAGTGGAGCTGTTGCGGATGTTGGCTATGAAGGGTGGGTCTCTGTAAGGATCCTGTCAAACCCCATGTTGGGTAATTTGGGATGCATAAGTGGATTTATAAGTCTTTGAGGCTCTTCCTAATAAGCTAGTCTTTTGGGGGAGATTCTCCTCTAGGCTTGTTACAGTAGTTAAAAAAAGTGCATATTATGTATCTAATAAAGTATATATTGTACCTTTTCTTTTACGTGTTGTACAGGGCTTAGAGGCTGTACTTGACAAGGCTGTGCATATTGAAGATGGTGAAAAGATAATCCGGTATGAATATGATATTATCCTTTTGGTTTTACATTGTATATCTTTTACTCAGAGTAGATGTTCAGACTATTAGTCTTGTTTCTTTCAAGAGGAATTGATTTAGAGAGCATGGGTATTGCACAACGTGATGCTCTGCTGGTCTTCCGTACTCTTTGCAAGGTAGGTTGTCTGTTCATTGTGATATTGGAATCGCAGTTAACTCCTCGTTAACCTCTCTTTTGCTCTGTGCATTAATTTGGCAGATGGGTATGAAAGAAGATAGTGATGAAGTTACAACCAAAACACGGATATTGTCCCTTGAACTTCTGCAGGTGATGAAGTGACTTAATATCTGCTTCTGGCTTTTAATTTGATTAGTTAGTCAAATAATGCAGCATCATGGATGGGGTATTGTATTCCTCATCCCCAAACATGTAGAAAAATATTTGGCCCATCCTTGGGTCTATGCCAGCGTGGTTAACAAAGTGTACCTCCATCTTTCTCTTTTGAATCCCCTGCGGGAAAATTTTCTAAATGAAAGTTGTTCACAAGTTGAGACTTGTTTACTTCAAATCAATTCATATAAAATCACAACCAAAAAAAAAAAATTGGAATTCTCTGAAACACCAAAAGAATGCAATAGGGGTATCCATAGGGATATTTTACCTATCCCTATTTACAGGCATTCGGAAATAATTTCTTGACAGGAAAGAGGTTGATATATTGTTTAGCAATCTTCATTCTTCGATATTTGATTTTCAGGATTACCTGTTTTTGAAAGTTACTAGTTTGTTTGTTCCATGCTAAGTGTTTGATTGTTCTCATCTCAAGGATCCTTTGTTTTCTTTTTCAGGGTTTGTTGGAAGGAGTTAGCCATTCATTTACAAAGAACTTTCATTTTATTGATTCAGTGAAGGCTTATCTTTCATATGCATTATTGCGAGCTTCAGTCTCACAATCCCCTGTCATATTTCAGGTTGTGTTTTCTTTCTTTCTTCTTTTTTTTGTTTTTTTTGTTTTTTGAATCTGGTTATCTTTCCTCACTTACTTAAAGTGGTTTGTGAAACTTATGGTGATTATGTACTTTTTTGACAGTATGCCACTGGAATATTCTCTGTGCTGTTACTGCGATTCAGGGAGAGCCTCAAAGTATGTATATCATATTGCAGATGTTACAGTAGCTTCTTGCTACAGAAATACTGTTAATTTGATGGGTTTTTTTCTTTTTTCAAGGGTGAAATAGGCATATTCTTTCCCTTGATAGTTCTAAGACCACTTGATGGTTCAGAATTTCCAGTCAACCTAAAACTAAGTGTTCTTCGGTATAATGCTCTTCTTTTGCCAACTAGAAAAGTGCTGTAGTATGCATATTTATATATCTCTTATGTTTTCATATAAATCTGTTTTCATATCAAGTATGGATGGCTCTGCAGGATGTTAGAGAAAGTAAGCAAGGATCCGCAGATGCTTGTTGACATTTTTGTTAACTATGATTGTGATCTTGAGGCACCAAACTTGTTTGAACGAATGGTATAGTCTTATATTAATATTTTCTTTCATGCAATGAACAGAATTTAAGATTTTAATTCACTGATGAGCAATCTGTTTTTCAATTTTAATATATAGGTTACATCTCTATCCAAAATAGCTCAAGGGATTCAAAATACTGATCCTAACTCAGTTGCTGTGTCTCAATCATCTTCAATTAAAGGCTCGTCACTCCAAGTATGTTTAATAGATGATTTCTTTTATAAAAGTCACTATTTAACTGAGCTACATCCTAACTAAATTTGTCGGTGCACCTCTGCATTCTTTATCCTTTCAGGGTCTGGTAAATGTTCTTAAATCACTGGTTGATTGGGAGAAATCACATAAAGAATTGGAGAAGTTAAGAAATAGTAACCTTCATGAGGGGGTTTCAGCTGGGGACTCTGTAGAAATAAGATCCAGGGATGATGTAACCAGCGATTTTGAGAAGGCAAAGGCTCATAAAACTACATTGGAGGCTGCTGTTGCTGAGGTAACCAAATTTATGTGCTTGAAACTTATAAGGACCAATTTGCTGAACTTCCTTGTTTAATGCTCGGCATGCAGTTGGGGCCTAACTAATGGTTTTAATGATCTTTTAGTTCAACAGGAAACCAGTGAAAGGGGTGGAGTATCTAATATCAAATAAGTTGGCAGAGAACACACCTGCTTCAGTTGCTCAATTTTTGAAAACCACTCCAAATCTGGACAAGGTTGTAACTCATTTTTTATAATATAGTTTATAATCTAACATCGTATACAAGTTTGATTTGTAATATATAACGTAGCTTTTGGCTTTCAGGCTACAATTGGTGATTATTTAGGTCAGCATGAAGAGTTTCCCCTTGCTGTGATGCATGCTTATGTTGATTCCATGAACTTTTCTGGCATGAAGTTTGATTCTGCAATCCGAGAATTTCTCAAAGGGTTCCGACTTCCAGGTGAAGCTCAAAAGATAGACCGAATCATGGAAAAGTTTGCAGAGAGGTAACACCTGTTTTATTTTTTATTTGTCCTAGCTTTTGGCTTTTCTTTCCCCTTGACCAAGTAGGGTTTGATAGTCTGTCTTAAGACATAAGTCATCAAATAGATGTCATAACAAAAAAGTTAATTCTTAAGAATGACTGTGGGCCTATCTATAGGTTTACTGAACAAATCTAATTGAATTGAAACTCACAAAGTTTAATTCAATGAAGACACGCCTAAGAGAACCCTAATAAAACTCTGCTAAGGGTTAGACTTAAAAAAAACACCTGAAATTTGCAATTACTGACCTTAAATCCAAATTATAATTACATCATTAGTTAATTTAAAATATATTTTCCTATTTGTCTGAATTACTACTTTACTCCTGGATGTGGAAGGGTAGTTAAACTTGAAATTTGTGGTGTGCATATGCTGTTTATATGGAAACACCTCTGAACATATGAAAACATCTTGTGTGGTTTGAAAGAGGTATAGATACTACTACTATTACAACTGCCATCATCACTATCATTGTCATTTTTTTTTTTTGCTTGCCATTCAAGGAAAAAAAAACACTTAACATGTAGCGTTTACTTTTTTGTTTGTTTAGAAAAAAACACAAGTTAGATTTGTGTATGATGGGCATTCTACAGTACATGTGCCGGATAATTTGATACTTTGTACTGATTGAGGTGATAATTTATTTGCATCTCTTGTCTGTGGCAGATATTGTGCAGATAATCCAGGTCTTTTCAAAAATGCAGATACAGCATATGTTCTTGCATATGCTGTTATTTTGTTGAATACTGATGCACATAACCCAATGGTGTGGCCTAAAATGTCCAAGTCTGATTTTATACGTATGAATGCCATGAATGATGCTGAAGAATGTGCTCCTACAGAAATGCTGGAAGACATTTATGATTCCATAGTCAAAGAAGAGATTAAAATGAAAGAAGATGCATCTCTTATGGGAAAAAGCAGCAGGCAAAAGCCAGAAAATGAAGAGGGACGTCTTGTCAGTATTCTTAATCTGGCTCTCCCCAAAAGGATGTCATCTGTAGATGCCAAAGCTGAGAGTGAAGAAATCGTTAAGAAAACACAGGCTATATTCAGAAATAAGGGTGTTAAAAAGGGGGTATTTTACACTTCTCAGCAGATTGAACTTGTAAGGCCCATGGTAGAAGCTGTTGGGTGGCCGTTGCTTGCTACATTCTCTGTAACCATGGAAGAAGGTGAGAATAAGCCTCGTGTTCTTCTATGCATGGAGGGTTTTAAAGCTGGCATTCATATTACGTACGTGCTTGGAATGGATACCATGCGCTATGCTTTTTTAACATCCCTTGTCAGGTAAATGATCCTTTCAACTTGCTCTCCTGCCATTTTAAATAATTGTGTAATTCTTTATTTTGACTTATATCATGCTTGTGCATTGGCATGCCATATGGCAACCTTGATGTTTATGAAAGTAGAACATATTCATTTAGTTCCTTAGTTGATACTTCAGGTTTACTTTCTTACATGCCCCAAAGGAAATGCGTAGTAAAAATGTGGAAGCCATGCGGACATTGTTGGTTCTTTGCGACTCAGAACAGATGCCCTTCAAGACACATGGAATGCAGTTTTGGAATGTGTTTCTCGCCTTGAATTCATAGTATCAACTCCAGCAATATCTTCCACTGTGATGCTTGGGTCAAATCAAATCTCCAAGGATGCTGTAGTTCAATCTCTAAAAGAGTTGGCTGGAAAACCTGCTGAAAAAGTATTTGTTAATAGTGTTAAGCTGCCTGGTGATTCAGTTGTGGAATTCTTCACTGCTCTTTGTGGTGTATCAGCTGAAGAACTAAAACAAACGCCAGCTCGTGTTTTCAGCCTTCAAAAACTTGTTGAGATTAGCTACTACAATATGGCTCGTATACGTATGGTATGTCTTTTATCAAATGAAGTTGTATGTCTTTTCTTTTTCTTTGTTTGTTGTGGTCTAGCATAAATTGATTTTGGTATGATCTTCTACTTAGTTTACCTTTCAAATTGTTTATCACAAGCTATTGTTTGTTCCTTGTTTTCTGTGTATTGACTAAAATCTTTTGACATAATAGCTCTTAAGTGAAGGTGAGATGGGTAGCTGATCAACATTATATCACTATAACAACAACATCAAGTTTAGCCTCATTAGGTGGGGTTAGTTTCATGGATTACACGATTCATTATGCTCTATCAACAACCATACTTTTTGGCATATTGTTAACTAACAGGTCTCATTTAACAACTTCATTAAGTCCTTTTGATCTTCCTCTACCCTTCATAGGACTGAAGACCATATGTTTCACCCTCTTCTCGATGCCTTCTATAGCCTTCTTTGTATATGTCCATACCATCTTAAACAATTTTCTATCATTTTCTTCTTAATAGATGCCATGCCTACTTTTTTCATATAAAAGTACAAGAGATGAGAATGTTACGATGGATGTGCGGACATACACGTAAAGATAAAATTCGAAATGAGCACATACGCGAAAAGTGAGGGTGGCACTTATTGATTTCGGTTGAGATGGTTTGGGCATGTACAAAGAAGACCAAGGGAGGCCACCAGTGAGAAGAGTGGAACATATAACTTTGAGTCCGATTAAGAGAGGTAAAGGAAGGCCTAAGAGAACTCTTGGAAGTTATTGAATGCGATCTCTTAATTAATATATTTCTAAAAGCTTGATAAATGATAGAGCACAATGGTGTCTTGCAATCCATGCAGCCGACCCCACCTAGTGGGATAAAGGCTTGTTGTTGTTGTTGTTTATGCTCAATTGCTCATTGCGAATTTTAGTTTTCTAGTATACTGGCACATCTATTTCAACACCCTCATCTTTGCTACTCCAACTTTTGTTTTTGTTATCCCTTTAAAACTGTTAACATTTACTACCATATAATACAACTGGTCTTATAACAATTTAATAAACCTTTCCTTTTAAGTTTATTGTGCACTTTTCAACAAGAAGTTTGATCCCACTAGGTGGGGTTGATTATATGAATTGCATGACAGCATTGTACTCTATTAATGACCAAATCTCTATAAATATTGTTAATAAGAATATCCCTTTTAATAATTTCATTTAGTGTTCTCTTTGGTCTTTCTCAACTCCTCTATTCACAAGACTTAGAATTGTCTATTCCACCCTTCTCACCTGTGCATTGGTCTTTTTTTGAACAAATAATGCATGGCCTTTCTCCATTTGAACCACCTGAATTGTCTTATGCATAGCGTTCTCATCAATTTTAGCGTCATTTTGAATAATTACTTCTAATATCTAAACTTTTTCACTATTGGTATGATCCATCTCTAAATGTAACCTCTAAATCACAACTAACTGGCCTCTTATGAAAATTACAATGCTTTGGTATGATCCATCTCAAAATGTAACCTCTAAATCACAACTAACTGGTCTCTTATGAAAATTACAATGGATATCTTTTGTTTTACTTCAATTCAAGCAGAAACCCTTGGACTCCTAGATTCTTTTTCATAACTCAAGTTTGGAGTCTTCTCTTGACTTTACAATGAGAATTATATCATTCGCAAAAGGCATGCATTTGGGGATTCCTTTTTGTATATGCTTAGTTAGAACATCTAAAATAAGAGCTCAAAGATGATCCTTGATATAGGCCAATCCTTATAAAAAAACTCCTTTGTTTCAACGCCATATGTTCTTACACTAGTTGTTTCCTCCTTATATATATTTTGTATGCTTTAATATATGCAACACGGACACTTATCTTTTTTAAGGCTTTCAAAAGTACTTCTGTTGATGCATAATCATAAGCTTTTTCCGCATCACTGAAAAAACATGTGTAAATCTCTTTCGTTGCTTTGATACGTTTCTATTAATTCCCTTAGCAAATAAATCGCTTGTGTTGTAGCCCTTCTTAGCTTGAATCCAAATTGGTTCTTAGAAATACCACTCTCCAACTTTAGCTTGTGTCAACATTAGATTACTAATTAATGGTATTAATGCAAATATCATGATGTGAAAATTATTTATGGTGGCTTTTGTTTTAATTTGGATCATCAATTTGTGGTGATGATTGCATACCTTTCTCCTGTGGTACATTTCCTGATCATACACGTGCACACATGCATTTGAAAGCCTCTCATTGTGGAATGATACGGAGTGTGATTTTGCTCAAACCTTTTATCACCTTTAAGATGAATGAAATCTTATTCTTCACATTAAATTGTGAGCCTATTGCGTGCTTCCATGTAACTGTGGAGTCTTTTGATGCTGCTGTGAACGTGCTGGGGTATAACTAAGAAATTTGAAAATTCTTATTGATTTGTCTTCCAGGTCTGGGCTAGAATATGGAATGTTCTGGCAAATCACTTTATATCAGCTGGGAGTCATCATGATGAGAAAATTGCTATGTATGCCATAGATTCTCTAAGACAGCTTAGTATGAAGTATTTGGAGCGTGATGAGCTGGCCAATTTCACCTTCCAAAATGACATTCTCAAACCATTTGTTGTCCTCATGCGTAATAGTCAAAACGAAACCTTAAGGAGCCTGATTGTTGACTGCATTGTTCAGGTCTGTCTTCATTGGTTTTCCCACATCGTTTCTTTTTTATTTCGGTTATTTTTGTAAATTGGCTTCCTCCTTATTTGTGACATATTTGCTAAACACAGTTAGTGGTTGTTTTTATTTCAGATGATCAAATCTAAGGTTGGGAGCATAAAGTCTGGATGGCGTAGTGTCTTTATGATTTTTACAGCTGCTGCGGATGATGAATTGGAATCAATTGTTGAGAGTGCATTTGAGAATGTTGAGCAGGGTAGGAATGACTTTCTTTGATCTTGCCATCATGGTTGCATGTTGCATTTTTGTGTATTTTGACTCTTGGTGTGTTTGCAGTTATCTTGGAACACTTTGATCAAGTAGTTGGGGATTGTTTCATGGACTGCGTAAATTGTCTTATTAGGTTTGCCAACAACAAAGTTTCACATCGGATAAGTTTGAAGGCCATTGCACTCCTGCGTATCTGTGAGGATCGCCTTGCAGAGGTTTGTTTGTTTTTATTGGGAATTTGAAATTTTATATCATTGTCATGTCTTGAGATTCTAATTATCCAAAGGAGGCTGAATGTGTGGATGTTGTTTCATCATCACAGCCAGTATTGTTTAACCAATCTTTGTATCCATGATGATGCATAGTCTCAGACTGCATCCTATATTATGGGTGATCCGTGATCCATGCCAATATCTTTGCTTTTCTGAGTGTATAGAATCTGAAGTTTAGATTTTAGAAAGAACATGATAAGACACCCTGGCTTAACACACACTAACAGCTCCAAGAATGAAAATAAAAAGGTCTGTAATGGCAGTGGAAGCTCAAACACTTGATGGACCAGAGAGAATGTGTTCTACAGTTCAAACAATTCAACTCAGAAACTGATTCAAGCCAAAACGCACCGCAGTTACACAGCACAACAGCAAAGAGAGTTGATAAAACAAGGAGAAGCTAACTTTTTGAGAACCCAGCACTGTCCCAACTCTTCCTACCAAAAAGTTCTCCTCTTTAATAAAGCTGGTAATCTCTACTGAAATACTCTCTTGACCACCCCTTCTGACCATTGCAGCTTGAGATCCTCCTTTCTCCCTGTTCCACTGACTCTTGGATGTAGGACACTACAAATAATGGAGGAACAGAGGCAGAGAGAAGGAAAAGGAGGGAGATTTGGAAGAAATAGAGGGGGAGGAAAAGGGAGGATGATTAATGGTTAACAAGCCAAAATAATTTTATTAGCAACTGCTGGAGACAACTTATTAGTAACCTCGTGCACATGGTTTTGGGCTCACAATTAGTGGGCTTGTTTGGTATTTCTGTTAATTTATTGGTAGAATGACATTCGGGTGTTCTGTGGGAATTATTGACACTTTGGTCTCTTGAAACAATGACCCTTTTGAGATTGACAACCATGATATATTAACAGCTCTCTCTTTGGCCAAAGAAAAAAAAAAACAACTCTCTCTCTCTCTCTCTCCTCTCTCTCTCTCTCTGTTTTTTTTGGTAGGGACCAAAATGTTAATAATTCCCTCACAGAGACTCAAATGTCATTCTCTTTCTCCCTACTTTATTTTATCTATTTTGATTTTGTTATCATTTAATTGTTATCTGGTTATTTGATTTTAAAATGTTACTCCCTGATGGGTAGGGATTTAGGAAGGATGACTTTAACCTCTTATAGCTCGCTTTTTATCTTTTGCTTTTATCATCGGAATAAGATGAACCTGGTCAGTGTCTTCCTTTTGAACTGATCGACATTTCCCAAATCAATATCTACCTATTTTCCTGCTACAATAACCAATCAAAAGCTAGCAACAACCTTGACCCTAATGACTAATTTATAGATATATAGCTCTTGGGATAGCTTTCAATAGTGCATAGATGAAAGATAATGTTAAATCCTAGTAAGAGATAATTTAGCTAATAACTAATGCTGTTTAAATGAAACAAAAGGTATTAGGTTTTACTTCCTGATCATCATCTTAATTAAACTATCATTTCCCATATTTGTCTTTAATCCCTAATTTACGTTCACAAATAATTAATATCTTTTCTTTTCTCCATTACTCTTCTAGCATACACCCTTGTTTCTACTTCTTGCTGTCTGCTCTCTGCTATATATATATATATATATATTGGTTGTGGTATGTTGATTTGCTCGATAATTCCACGAAGATACAATTTTGTAAACAAGAAGTTCTAACTTCTGTTGATCTTTTGTGTTTATGGTAAGACAAAACAACCTTTGGCATTGGTACCATGTTGTGCAGTGCACTATCTGACCTGTAGAATGCACTAGATTTTTAGCAATGTTTCTAGAAGCCTGGGCATAAGGATTCACAATGTGGAAATTTTACTTATCTTTTATCAATTGGTTTCTTTTCAAGTCATGCTCTTAGCGTTTGCTTGTTACAAAATCATGCACAATGTTTTAAATTGCTTGTATGCTTTAGGGTCTTATTCCTGGAGGTGCTTTGAAGCCTATTAACACAGACGCAGATGCAACTTTTGATGTGACTGAGCATTATTGGTTCCCAATGTTGGCTGGTTTATCTGATTTAACATCAGATATGAGACCAGAGGTGAGAAGCTGTGCGCTTGAAGTCCTGTTTGATTTACTGAATGAAAGAGGCAGCAAGTTCTCTTCATCATTTTGGGAGAACATATTCCATCGTGTTCTATTTCCCATTTTTGATCATGTGAGACAAGCTGGAAAGGACGGCATTGTTTCTTCTGATGATGCATGGCTTCGTGAAACAATCATACATTCCCTTCAGCTGCTCTGCAACCTTTTCAACACTTTCTACAAGGTAAACTAGAGAACTAAGAACATTATTTTCCTTGTGACTCGACTGCTTCTTAGCCGGGTATTCTAGTTCTAGATATGTAATTGGGGTTGTTCATCTTGATGCTAAGTTTTAATATGGTAAACTCAGTATGACAGCTGCCAGGACCTATTTGGTTCCTTTCATTGTTCAAATAGCAATATTAAAAACAGCTTGAAACCAATGTGTCTTTTTGCTAGTTGGTACTTTCTTCAGATTAGCGAGACTCTGAATTTCTCGGAAAGTGAAGAATAACACTACTGAAGTTCTTTGAAATGAATTAAGATGTGCTTCCAGTGAGGAGATTTGTTCAGTTGAGAGGTGAAAAAAGAAAACTAGATATTCTGAATCGTTTACTACAGATGATGAATATGTATCATGGAAACTTGTGAACAAGAAATTCATATATCAAAACAGTTGATTTACTTGTTAGAGTTTCATTATTGGGGACCATTGAAGGTTCTTCTTTGAAATACTGTTTTTTAACATGTACATTTGCTGCTTGAAGACTTAATGCACTTACATCATTGATGCCTTAAACTTGAAGGATCTATTAACATCTTCAAATGAAACGAGGAATTTGAGTTCAGTTTTTCAAATTTTCTTGTCAATTATTTTACTGTGGTTGTGTTTAAAAAGATTACCCATGAGACAACTTTCTTCCAGGAAGTTTGTTTTATGCTGCCACCTCTCCTGGCTTTGCTGTTAGATTGTGCCAAGAAGCCTGATCAAACTGTGGTCTCAATATCTCTTGGTGCCTTGGTTCATCTAATTGAAGTTGGGGGACATCAGTTCAGCGAAGCTGACTGGAATACACTGCTGAAAAGCATAAGGTACTTTTTGTTTTGTTTTCTGAAGATGTTCTGTGATGAAAAACCCTTATTAATAGGGTCTGTCTATTTAACTTTGATCTTCAGCGATGCTGCATATACAACACAACCGCTTGAGCTGCTTAATAACCTTCAGCATTGAAAATCTGAGAAATTATGGAGGCATAGATAGAAATTCAGATACCAATGCAGGTGATAGTCTTACTGTAAAGTCTATTGACATTGAGGCGGTGGGTGTCCGTCAGCTTAATGTCAATGATAATGGAAAACTATCCCCTCGAGCTTACTCAAGTACAAATGTTGATGGAGTTGAAGGTTCAGTGTTGCAAACAAATTCAGACAGATCTGAAGGTCAGGTTCTTCAAAATATACAGTAAACTTCATATTTATGCATGCTTTGCTTTTTGGGGATTATCAGAATGACATTAAATGGACATGGTATGCATTTTTAACATGATGGATATTTTCCCTTTTGAAAATGGTCTTTGACTGCTGTGGGTTTTGACAACAATGGTCTTTGACTTATATAAATTTTGGCCAGTGGTCCTTGATTGCTATTTTACCTTTGAAAATGGAAAGCCATGATGGATGTGAAATCACTAATTTCAACTTTCTTTCTACATTGAACTGACTTTAGAGCTGACTTTATTACTGTAGGCCTACCATCACCATCTGGAAGATCTCCCAGACTGGCAGATGCTGGAGGCCTCAAGCGGAATCAAACATTGGGTCAACGTATTATGGGAAATATGATGGACAATCTCTTCCTCAGAAATCTTACTTCCAAATCTCAAAACAGAACTTCAGATGCTTCTCAGCCTCCTTCTCCAGCTGTGGTATTATGCTAGATATGATTATCTTCTGCTGATCTTTTGTCATCGGTTTTAGAATTATTGTATATGGTTTAATTATTTTGATTTGATTTGATACCATTTTAGGTTACTGACGCTGTAGAACCTGATACCAAGGATGAAGAGAGTCCTTTGCTAGTTACTGTCAGGGGCAAGTGCATTACTCAATTACTACTGCTTCTTGGTGCAGTCGATGGTATTCAGGTTTGTCTACAATTGTTTTTCCTGGGGTAATCTCACATTTTTGGGTTCCCTTTAATAGCTATATAACTGATTTATTTAATTAACAATGACTGGTAACATTCATTTTGAAGGTTTCAGTATTTGAAATAGGATATAATTTCTCTATTGGTCTTCCTATTATTTGTTTACTTAGTGAAGGTTGAACTTAAACTTCGAAGTGCATATTTATGTAAGGAGTGGTTGTACTTCAAGACCCATCATGGATTTTGTAATTGGATGGTTGGTGTGGGAAGCTTTATTATCTATTATAGGCTGGAGCAGAAGTTTTGAAATTTGGGTTGAGAGTTCTATGAAGTTCTTGTCATTAACCATACAGTGAAGTTCAGTGTCAATGAAGGGAGAGGGGTGGGTTTGGTACTTCCCTAGTGAACAGTTCTATTTGTTTGCAGAAGAAATACTGGAGCAAGTTAAAAGCACAGCAGAAAATTGCTGTAATGGACATTTCGGTGTCTCTGTTGGAGTTTGCTGCTTCATATAACTCATCCACCAACCTTAGAACCCGGATGCACCAGATGCCTGAGGATAGGTAGTCAATAAATTAATCTGTTTTTCTTTGCTGATTGTGTTGAAATTCCTCTATCATTGGAATGGAGCTCTAAATCACCTCAATTATTCTTGAGCAGGCCACCCATCAATCTTCTTCGCCAGAATTAGCTGGTACTAGCATATATTTGGAAATCTTACAGAA
>NW_026556505.1:0-35103 GCF_029017545.1 Prosopis cineraria
ATAGTCTTGATGTGATGCATGTGGAGAAAATATGTGTGATAGTCTTATTGGTGTGCTTTTGCACATAAGTGGCAAGATTAAGGATGGAATAAATGCAGACTAGATTTAGCTAAAATGGGAATAAGAAAATGCTTTTACATGCAAAACAAAAAGAGGGGAAGAAAGTTTATTTACCCTAACGGCACACACATTATCTAAAGAGAAGAAAAGAAGTTTATGTGGACGTTTGCATGCTATTAAGGTACTGTAAGGGTGTTCTTCTAATGTTAGAAGACTGTCTTAATGAGTAATTTGAAGTTAATAGGTTTGAAGTCTCATGATTGTCATGTGTTGATGCATAACTTTTACTAGTGGCTATTTGGGAGATTATGAAAGATTATGTGAAATGTACTATAACTAAATTATGTATGTTTTTCAATGCTATATGAAACAAAGTCATAGATCCTGACAAGTTGGATGAATTGAAAAATGAGGGGTATATTATTTTATGCCAATTAAAATGAACTTTGATCTAGCATTTTTTGACATTATGTGCATTTAATAATTCATTTGGTTAGGGAAATAAGATTTTGTAGTCCTATTTATCTAAAATGGATGTACCATTCGAGCAATACATGAAAATCTTAAAAGGGTATTCTAAGAACCCATACAAGCTTGAAGTATCAATTGTTGAATGATATGTGGCAGAAGAAGCTATTGAATTTGTACTACATATCTGAAAGGAGGACGTGGTTTCTCAAAGAAACCAAGTCCCCCTTATTAGAGGGGGACATGGTTTCTCAATTTGTCAGCTATGGAATGAGAAATCATGTCCTTCTTACTAAGAGGGATGTGGTTTCTTTATAAACCATGCCCACCTCCTATAAGGGAGAACATGGTTTGTCTAAAACCACATCTCCATTTAGCAAATGGGGACGTAAATTTTTGTAGAAACCACCTCCCCCATTATAAAGGGGATGTGATTTAATTTATAGTTTTTCACATCATAAGCATTGTAATGGAATAAGCTATTATTTTAAGTCTTTCAATATAATGTCCCTTCCAATTATGAAGTGAAAAACTTTAAAAATATAACGTGAAAAGTCTATTTTGTAGTACTGTTTGAGAACTTTGTGATTTAGTTACTTTAGATCATTTGAGGATTAGACACAGCTTTTTAGGACATTTAGTCATCCCATTTCTTCATCAATGTATTTTGATTTCTTGAATGACTTGGGCCCCCAGAGTGGTTTTAGTCTCGATGATCCAAAGAAATTAAGATAAAAAATTTGGGAATCCACAACATGCCTAGTGTGCGTGAGGTGAAAACTCACCCATTTTACGCCAACACAATGTTAGGTCCGCTTGGTCATCAATATGATAAAGAAATGTAATACAGTGCAATTTTATGTGGTGTAATGTACTGACTTATATATGTAATTTTGTTTATTAGGGACTATGCAAAACAATTATTCTTAATTTTATTTTTATCAAATAAAATAATATTGAAAAGACTATAATGCTCCTTACCATACAACATTAATGGAAGTTATGGGCAATTGCGAAGTCTGTTAAAGATGGATTGCGAGCTTAGTGTACGTATGCCTCCGAGCCTTACTTTCACGCCGATAAGTAAGGTAATTAGAAGGCTAGCCCGTGATTCTTATAATAAGGGATTATGTTCGTTTGGTACATGATACATCATTATACCTAATCTTCTTCAGTAGGAACAAATAATAAAACTCATGAATATTGTTCTAACATCCCGAATCATGAATACTGTTCATAGAAAAAATTAAAGGGTAAAAAACAATAATTCATATATAAAGAATCTTCAATAATATCATTCTCAGCCTCGATGAACATGCACCTGCGAGCTCCAAATATTTGGAAGAGTGATATGTAAATGTGATTAAGTGGTTATGAGTAGTTGTGATTTTATCTTTTTTTCTCCAAATGTATCATATTTTATCTTTTAAGCCTTTAATATATATGTTGGGTTAACCTTGACATATTAGCCCATATACATAAGCCTAATGAGAGAATGAGGCTTGATCAGAATACAAAGGAAATCTGAGTTTTGAAGTATAATTAGGTGGGCATTTAAGAATATATTTCTCTCTTCCTAAATTGTGGACTATAGGGTGGGAGTCATACATGGGACGCATAAAGCCATATCAGATATCTATCAGGAATATCTCCAAAACGAAAAACTTCTCTCCTTAATTCTCTTCTCTCTTCTCTTCCAATAAATGAATTTGTTTGAGCCTGAACCAGGTTCAAATGGTATCTCCGTTCTCGCATAGAAAAATAATCTGGTTAACTCACAGGTTCACTATAATCTGGTGTAACTCACAGGTTCACTATTGAACTTCATAATTCTATAGATATATATATGTATATTCTCTTATTTTCAGTGTGGGAAACGCGTGCCTATCGTAAACCAAACTTCATTTGGTTCATTTTTGGCTCGCTTCATCTGCGAGTGATCCCGCCATGAAGTCACCTATACATACAACGGTGTGGATATTTATCTCTGGTCCCGAATATGTTGATGTTCGTCTTTCTGCCCTCGTCCTCTTGTTGCTTCTATCTGTGGCTTGGTCGCAATTCTAGAATTGTGAAAGTATTTATGTTAAATTCCTAGAAATCTTAACTAAAATATATGAAAAGTTAATCCCCAAATATATAAACACTTTATTAGGTAGAACTTGGGTTCTATCAGTCTTGTATGTTGAAGTTTTGTAGCATAAGATATGGCTCTCCATATTAGATTTCCTATGTTGAGTATACTCAAGATAATATATTTGTCAAAATAACTTAAGTCATTTGTTATATATTTTTTAAACTTATATATTTATCATCTATCTTCTAATTTTTATGTGTGAGATTCTGTTATATTTTAATATTCTTTTTACTACTTTTGTCTCTCATTTTCTCTCATTTTTTTTTTTTTTGCCTGAACTTGTACTTTTTTCTTTAGTTTTATAGGCTTCAAATTTATTTAATTTCTTCTTCTTTTTCTTCTCCTTCTTTCTTCTTCAAAGGCTAAAAACATTTTTCTACTTTATCAAAAATTGATGGTGTACACAGTTATTTTCTAATTTAAATTTAAACTATTATTTTGAACTGCTAAACTGTTAGTGCATACTGATTAATGAGTCGATGATCATATAACTTTCAATATACAAAATTCAAGAAGGGTGAGCAAAAAAACTACTCTCTCCATCCTAAATTATAAGAACTTTTAGATAAAATCTCACATATCAATAAACCTTATTAAATACACTTAACAACTTATTTTTTCAAAATAAAAATATAACTTTTAAAAATACTCATAATTTAGTACATTGAAAAGAGAAGGGATACAAATTAATTATAGAGATAGAAAGGGTGATATTGAAATTAGTATATTTAATGAAATCTTAATCTTTCCAAGTATCTTATATTTTGTGACAGAATTTAAAAGTGTCTTATAATTTAAGATAAAGAGAGTATAATTTAATATGTCTTCAACGACATAGAGTTGCTTAGTGGCAAAAAAAATTATGCAGAATTTTTTGGCAAATTATCACGTTTTTCGATAACTTGATGATTTAATCAATGAATTAGTAATTTTTGAAAATATTGTAAAGTTTCCAACAGATATTAAAGAGAACGTGATAATTATATTAATCAAACCATTTATCCCCATTTAATAATTAAACAAGAGCCGCTGCTGAATTCATTGAGTAAAAGAAGAGAGGATTTAGGAGGGGAAATTTTGTTTGGATGGGATATTTTGGTCTTTTCGTTTTTCTACCTACTTGGTCCCTCCATCCCAAATTATGAGACACTTTCAAACAAAATTTTACATATCAATAAATTTCATTAAATACACTCAACAATCTCATCTTTTAAAATAAAAATATAAACTTTAAAAAATATCTATCATTTAATATATTGAAAAGAAAAGGAATGAAATTAATTATAGAGAAAAAAAAGTAATATTAGAATTAGTGCATTTAATTAAATATGAATTTATCCATATTATCTTAATTATATTTTGAAACAAAAAAACTTTTTTAAAAGTATAATATAATTTAGAACGAAGGAAGTATTAGCTATAAAAACTAGCCCATGGCTAATAGCATACCATACAAATTCATCATAATATTACATTACATTATATTGCACTGGCATTATATTAGTAGAGGGTACGTAATTGAAACCAAACAAGTCCTTAGTGTCATTGTTAAGGTATATAATTCTTTAGATGGATGCTTATTCTTGGTCTTACTAATTATATGCATATCGTAATCGTGATTAACATTATTTTTTGCACAGTCAAATCATATATATTCTAGGAGGAATATGGGATATGGGTCTTTTCAACAAATTATATTAACTTAATTAAGTCTTTGAGCACCGTAAAGGTTATTTTACTTTTTGACATCATGTGTTTATTACTAAAAGGCAAATTACTATTTTCACAAAAAAAAGGCATATTATTCTGTTAAAGAAAAATACATAAACCGAGAAGTCTTTATTTATTTATTTTTTGGGCCACCTAGCTGTGTCTTTATTGGATTTCATGATTTACTTGTGTAAACATGGATTTCTTTAATTCAATAGCACTCAAGGTTAAGGGTATAAATGAAGATAACAAATTTTAAGAATTTTTAACATTAAACGTGACATTTCCACCAGCTAATATGTGTGTGTGTATATATGTATGTAACTTACATTTTTAGCTATAATATATATAGATTGAATTTGGAATAATCGGCAATATGTTAATTGAATATATATATATATATATATATTATAGCTTAATAATTATGGAGAAAAAAAGAGAATTGCATGCAAAATAGATAAATGAATATTTTACATATACATATACATACGTACATGTGTGTGTGTGTGTGTAATACAGGACGATATGACTGTGGAATGCATGTTAATTTGTGATGAATTGCAGCAACTATTAAATATGCTACCAAATCTCTATATATATACAAGTGGGGTTTGATTGAGTTTTTAAATAGCAACATCTATCATCAATATGAATCAAAATTAATAAAAAAAAAAGTAAATCCATCTCATTTGGGACAGTACTAAGTGAAAAATAATTATGCAATTATATTCAAAATATTTTTTTTGAATCATCATGACATATTAAATACCATATTGATAAAGAGGTTATTAAATTTTAATGGAATATCTTAGGGATTATTTTTTTCTGTTTTTAAAAATATTTTTTATTTTTAAAAATAAAAAATAGATACTTTTAAGTTATTTTTATTTTATTTTTCTTATTTTTAAAATACAATATATTTGATCATTGCAAATTACAGTTATTTTGATAAATTTTTATCGTAAATTACTATTATTAGTTGTTTATAATCATCATTATCAATTTATTTTTTAATTCTAAAACTATTAAAAAATTTTATTTTATTTTTTTGAAAAATAATTTTAAAATTATATTACAAAACAGTTTTTAAAAATAAAAAATATAAATATAAAGTAGAGTTGCTCTAACTGCAGACATTATGATTATTTATTTTATAGAAATTTTACAGATAACAAGGTCCCGTAGCTCAGTTGGTTAGAGCGTTGGTCTTATGAGCCGAAGGTCGCGGGTTCGAGCCCCGCGGGGACCATATATTTTATAATTTCTGGACCAATCAGTACTCCCCAAATCGGACACGCACCATCGCCCACGTGGCGATGTCAAAAACTTAGGCTATTCCTGAACCAATAATCACTACCCGAGTCAGACACGCGCCTATGGCCCACGTGGCGGGCGGCTACACAAACTTTGAGTATTCCTGCCTGTAGCGGAACCCAATCGCATCGACAATCCCCAATCTGTTCACTACAATTACTTAACGAAGACTCTACAGTTTTGATCTTGTCCCCTAAAACATGTAAGTATTCAGGAGGAAAATTTTCATTTCCTCGGTACATATTCGTCAATCTAAAACAACACCCAGAAACGAAGGAAAGCAACCCATTGCCAACACGATGTTGCCACGGTTCGTTCTGGTGTCGCTGTACTCTCTCTTTGTTGAATTCTTCAAATTCAACCATCTACGGCGTTTCAATACGCTCGACCACTCCAATCAGCAGTCGTCTTGTCTTCTTCAGATGCGCAAAGTCTCTTTCTTTCCCTACTACACATCTCAAATGGGAAAATTAAAGCTGGTATTGGGCCATGGCAGTCCACATTGTTCCCCGAACTTTTACGTTTCGTTTTTTATTCTCTCTCTCTCTCGTCTGGGCTTTCCTTCCAATTTACTTCTGCTGATATCATTGTCCTACTCCTTTTTCGTACGAAATCTAGGTTGCTCAACTTTGGGGGCAGGTTCCTCTTGCCTTGGGTACTTTCTGGCTTCTTCTCTGGTATGTCAAACCCAGATGCAGTTTTGTGTTCTCTCGCGTCTTTAGATTCTTTGTTATTTTGGGAATATTAGCATCTTGATGACTGATAAGAATTTGAGGCTTCCTCTGTTTTCAGTAGTTGAACTATTGCTCGATTGTTTTGTGGTTCTGTAGATGGATTACCATGTGGATTTGATGTGGAAGGAGATGCGATGTAGTTGTTTAGACATCTTTTATATATTTCAGCTGGCTGGACAATTACTGTTGTTCTTGTGAAGTGAAGGACGTTAAGTCTTAAGAGTAATTGGAGATTAGTTATTCAAGTGTAACTGTTATGAACCATGTACGACTGTACAAGGAGAGTAGCTAATTACACGTGTACAGAATTAGAGTCAACAGAGTGAAGGCAGTGATATTCGTCTGTTCTTCTTCTTCTTCTCTCTTGATCATATTCCATTTTCTTGTTTCATCTTCTACTTCACTCCGTGGTATTAGAGCAGCTACAGGTCTTGTTCTTGTGTTCCATGAAAAGACAAAACATATAGGGATGGATTGTCATTTTGAAAAGGAAGTTCACAAAGATGTGATCAAGAATCCATTTGATAGAACCAAAGAGCACTTAGCAGACATATTGACAAAAATCCTTAAGTAGAAGACAAAATCAGTACTTGGTTTCTGAGATGGGAGTCAGAGACTTAGGTGAAGTGTGAAGTGAAGAATGTCAAGAGTGGTTAGAGATTAGTTACTCGGGTGGAATTGTTATGAACCATGTATATAATGATTGTAGTTAATTATACATGTGGACAAAAGTGAATAGAGTGAATGGAATGGCATTCCTCTGTGATTCATCCTATCTCTCAATCATCTTTCATCTTCTAATTCTGTCTTCTTCTTCAATAGGGGTTCTTCTTGTAGCACATACAGAATAAATTGGATGCATTTTGGTATCAGCTCTATCAACCTAGATAGCTTAGAATTGTTAACATTTTACATACCATGCTATAGGTTGACTGGAGTATGCTTCTTTGATCTTAATGTAATTGATAATAAAATCTAATTGTGAGTTAGGTTTCTTTTCTAGGTACAAGAATCAAGATAACATGCCATTGTTATGATGGAAGACTCTGAGATATAATATATCTATGTGGTTATGTGGATATGTTTGCATTTCTGTATTTATGCATGAAGTAAAATATGTATTAATATTATGTATATGAATTTGCTTGTTTATGTGTACAGTTATAACACAATGCATCATGTACACAGGGCAGCAGACACAAACATTTGGACTTGATCATAAATAACTTAAATTACACAAGAATATTCTATCTCTTACACTAATGTAATCCTCAGGGATATGTTTGAAGAAGCAGGTATAAGGCTTTAATTTAATGAAATAAAATAAATGAGTAGATTAATAAAGAATACAGGAACTTCAATTGTGTTTTCTTTTGTTTGAACAGGTCAGTTGTGGCATTTTTGGGCCAGCTGACCAGATTTTAAAAAACTTCAACTTGTAAGTGATTACTGAGTATTATGTTCATTTTAAATGCCGCAGGACTCCTCACATCAAGAATGGGTTCATGCAATTGTTTTAAGACAATGATTTGCTTAGGAAAGTCAAAAGGTAGTTCAAAGAAAGCAAAGGTATCTCGTGCTTCCTGTCAATCTTGAACTTCGCCATTGCCATATTTTCTGAAATGAGCAATATTTTGTCTAAATCTGGTGATTAAAAAGCAGAGTTATGTATTGAAAAAAACAAGTTAATTTGAGTTTGGGCATGATGCATTTCATATTTGGGACAATGAACGTTGTTGTTTAAAACAAGCATGTGAGTCACTTTATCAATATTTAGGATGCAAAAGTAAAACTTATTTTGTGTCTGAGGCTGCTGTAAGAAGAAAATTTCTGTCCATATCTGCTTGCACTTTGAGACAGGGAGATCTACCTTCAGGGAAACTCAGTGCAGTGGAGTCAAACAATCACAGAGGAAAAGGTTTTAGTGGTGTAGAGAATGGTATTAAAAGTGAAAGTCTGGTGTTACCTGGGGTCTCAGTTGAAACAATTGCTGCAACAAAAATCCAAACAGCATATCGGGCTTATAAGGTATGTCAAGTTGTAATTTTTTGCAGAATGGAGTTCTTAAACATAGTAGAACCTCCAACCTGAGTTTATTATTATATATTTATATTATTAGCACAATCCTTAGTAATCATGCCTTCCTTTTTCATTTTTCATTATTATTCCTTTTGATATGTCATTGTGTTGTACCAGCTAGGTAGGTTTACGGTTAGGTCTAAGATATTACAACAACATCAAATAAATCTATCTGATATTTCTGCGTTATACAACGCAGGCTGATATCACTTCCTTTTGAAAGAAAATATGTAATGATCCTTCTCATCTACTAGGATCATAAGTGATATGGGCTTTTTAAAAAAAAAAAAAATTACAAAAGAAATTGGAAATTTACATATCCACTGAAATATATCAAAAACATATCCTCTTGTTTTGTTTGTTTTATTTTTTTTCATCAGCACACTGACAAGCAAGCATGAATCTTAATTTCTCACTACTAAGAGTTGGAAGGTCCTCCCAAAACCATAGTCAAGAATGAAGATACTTACTCCTGAAGGTTACTCTAGGTGGCCTGGTTTGAATTCAGGACCATTTCTGTGGCTTTTAACATCAACAAAGCAAAATATCTAAATCCTTTTACTCATCTTTGATGTTTATCTAAGTATTGAAATCACACAAGAGTACTGACGGTGGGCGAAAATAATGCATTTTAGGTGCGCCATGAAATGTCATTATAATTAGCAACCCCACATAGTGGCATCTTTTGGACCTACCTCAGCAATAAATTTGAAAAGATCTACTCGGTGAAGATGGGTTGGAGTATCGTTAAAATAATGCAGTTAAGTGAAAGGAACTTTTTGGCCATCATTTTAGGAATTCACTTGCACCTAGATAATTGGAATGGTAACATCTGTTTCAAAATGTAGATGGAAAATTATATATATATATATGGTGTATAAATATTCACAAGCACCTTATATTCACACATCATAGATGCATGCATGCTTTATTATAGAGGCATCAATTAGGACTGGCCCTTGAAGACCCAAGGCCAAAGTAGGTTGGCTTTGTAAAGCCTGATTATATTTCAGTGCTCCATTTTTGTTAACTTGGGCTAGTCCTCAGGGCCTTGGTCGTGTATATATATATATATATTTATTTATTCTTTAATTTAAAAATCTAAAAAAACATTTAAAATCTCAAAAAAGTTGTTACACATAACATTAAATCTATAAAAACAAATTGAAATCTAATAAAAAACATCATCACAAAATCAAAACCGATAACAATCAAACCTTGCTATCATCATTAACGAATTCTTGATGATTTTCATTGTCATCAACATCAATATAATTTCATCTTTCTCTTTGTAGAGCCTCAACAGTGGCAAATATATTAAGCTTTTCATATATTTCTTCTTTACCCCTATGAAATGAGGTTAGGGTTTTAAAATTAATGTAGTATTTAATTTTTTTTAATATTAAAATTTTAAAAAAATATAAAAGGGCTTAAAAGGGACGGTTTTTTTACCTTTTAAGCCTGAATTATTATTTTACACTCTAGGGTAGTGGCCTAGCTCTAGATTCTTTCGGGCTAAAAAGGGCTCAGCCGTAACTTGCGGCTCTAATTTCTTGTAATATGTGCTGCTAATTCACAAGTATTGGCCTCTATTATCTCTCGTTTTTTTTTTTTTTAGTAGAAACTGATCCATATATTCATGAAAAAGAAATTGCAAGAGGTTACTTAGTGAATTCGCCTTCTGTCATCATCAACCACCTTTTACCCAAGGTGTTGGATAATCAAAAGTACAGAAGTCTATGAGATAACCTAGATGGAGAGTAGGCAACCCAGTTAGCTTCCCTATACATAAAGTTAATTGAAACTTTCCAATTACTACCTATAACAGAATGGGCCTCCTCAATGATGTCTCTATAGGGTTGGGCATCAATTTGGTCCCTACTGTTCTGTTATTTCTCAGCTGTTGATTTTTGTTCTGAAATGCTGTTTTCCATCTTTTAGGCAAGAAAATCTCTGCGTCGTTTGAAAGGGTTTGCAAAATTAAAGATCATGACTCAACGTCACTCTGTTAAAAAGCAAGCTGAGACAACTTTAACTTATCTTCATGAATGGAGCAAGGTACAGAGTGAGATTAGAGCTCGCCGAATCTGTATGGTGACAGAAGACAGGATCAGACGGAAGAAGCTAGAGTCACAACAAAAACTTGAGGCAGAGCTCCATGATCTAGAGGTAACTTTTCTTGCTTTGCAGTCCAATGCCTTGTTAAGCTAAATATTCTCAACGATGGGATGCTGGAATTCTTTCTTTCCACATCAACATTGATATGTTGAACGACAGATTTCACTGGCTAACTTTGTACAGATTAGTTTTTACTTCCATTATCTGGATGACATTGAGAAGATTTATCATTAACTAATTAATAATGCTGACATTGCCTTCCACTCAGTTACTCTGTTAACGTAGTAGTTAAACTATATTTACTTACAGGTTGAATGGTGTGGTGGCCCTGAAACCATGGAGGAAATCCTTGCAAGGATACATTACAGAGAAGAAGCAGCAGTAAAACGGGAAAGAGCCCTTGCATATGCCTTTTCTCATCAAGTAGGTTAATTAATCTAACAAAATGAGTCTCATAATCAATTTGCTTCCCCAGATTCATCTTCAGTTCAAATAAATCACATGCTTATCTTATGAATCATTCATGTACAGTGGAGATCCAATTCTACACAGAACCAAGGGCTGGGAAATTATGAACTTAACAAAGCTAACTGGGGTTGGAGCTGGAAGGACCGCTGGATCGCCGCTCGCCCATGGGAAAGCCGTGTTGGCAATACACCTCCTAGAAAGTCTCAAACTAAGCAAGCTAGCAAGGTTCAAAAGTACAGGAACTCTTCAACATCTAAAAGTGCTGTTTCAGTTAAGCCAACAATGGCTAATCCAAAAGCTAGGAGATTGTCTTACTCAGACATAGAGAAAACTGTGACACATGAAGTAAAGCTATAAATACTCTGGATGCTAACAAAGAATGCACACACACACACACACACACACACACACAAAGCATATGTCACATGGGAAGAGCCAAAACTGAAGAGCACTAGTAAGCATCTTATTTATTCAAATCGGTTTACTCCCTTCTTCTGCACATACAGATGGAAGCTGGTGAAATTCAAACCTTTAGATTGTTATTGGTTGGTTTTTGTTTCTTCTATTTTCTTCCTCAATAATGTATATTTAAAGTACAGACCAAGAGTCAACTGAAGAGTTCGTCCCCCCCCCCCCTGTTAATGTCATACAAATTCTTGCAGCCATTGCATTTGCAGTTAATATGAATCTAATTTTTTATTTTAAAAAAATAAAAATAAAAACTTTTGTATTGTTAAAGGAAGAGTATCATTCAGGGACGTCTTCAGCTAGTTATTTTCGTTTGAGAACAAATAAATCTGAAATATCATTGAAAAAACAAATGAACTTAATTGAAATTAGTCCAGCAAATTCAAGCAATCCCATGAATCAATTAAGCCAGAACAAAATCAACAAATTAAGATGTAATCAATCAAATCCAATTATTAGAATTATAATTAGGAAAAGGGAAAAGTAATGCAATTCTTTTAGTTAGTTGATGATGGTCAGACTGGGGCAAAGAAACGAGCTCCATTATGTTTCAGATTAAGAATAGAGCTGTTAATAAGGCTCAAACAGCCCTTAAAGGACTCCTATAAATAAAATAAAATAAAATTTCTCTTTTGTGGAATTTAATGCGTTATGATTGTGCAGCTAGCCTAGCTAGCATCATAAAAAAGAGGAATCCACACACTATTTTTGTTAGAGCAATTTGATTTATATTGGAGTTTGCTAAATAGGAAATTAATTATCCTTTGCAACAAAGAGATTTTGCTAATGGACAACAAATGAGATATGTACTTAATGTTGAAATCTTGTAAAATGAAATGGGAAACCTAGTTGCAAATTCAAGTATGTCGGGTTGGAAATTAGATTGAGTTGGCTGCAAATTCTTGAAACTAAACAAATAATTTTTACGAGAAATCAATATTTAGATCATTTGTTCATAAATACAAAATTGAGATGCAAGGCTGGAAATCGAGATAAATGGAATTGTAAATAGTAAATACAAGAAAGTAAATTGTAAATCCTCAGAGCCGCCTAAATACACTAATACAAAAAGTGCTTTTGGCACTGCTTTCGGCAATGTTTAAATTGGAACAAGTGCCAAAAGTACGTATCAATGTCAATTTTGTAAATAATTTACCATTACATTGAGTTTTGGCACCGGGTGTATGAGTAACTGGTTCCACAAGCCCTCTAGGAGCTTGAAAAATAAAAAATAATTAATTTTTTTAAAATAATTATCTTTAAAAAATAAAATAGTTATTTTAAAAAATAACTAATTAAAAATAGCTTTTGACAGTAGGTGTATGAATAACTGGTTCTAAAAGCCCTTCAAAAGCTTTAAATGTAAAAATAAGGAAAAATTGCTCAAAAAAACTTAAGGGCTGTTTGAGCCTTATTAACAGCTCTATTCATGCTGTTTGAGAATCACACCACTATTGTCGCTATTGTGTTTTTGGTGTTGTTCATGCTGATTGAGTTGTTGAATCTTGTTCATATTGCATCTTCATTTGATGTTGGTCCATTCCTAATCAAGCTCTACCTCTATTATTTGATTCCAAATGCTTTGTTTTACTAAATATTTCAGTTAACTCATCACTTTCTCCTCCTTTATTCTCTCTTTTGAGTTTACTTTTATCAATTTTCTGTTTGTTTGTTTTGATGCTTTTGGGTAATTTAGATTTCGAAGGGGTTTGGAAAAATACACAAGCACACACACATATATTATATGCAAATTAGCAATTACATGTCTCCTTTTAGTTATTAGTATTGCTATTTTATTTTATGAAATTTAATTGAAATTAACAACCATTTATGTCTTTGCACCCTAAAATCGGATCAATTGGGAGATGTTTTACACTAGATTCAACATGCCATGGGCCTTATCTTTGGATTATTATGGGGTGCCGTACCTTTGGTTAGGGGAATATGATTTATCTTGTAAGTATGTTCGCTTTTGTAATTTAAACATGTTTATGTTGAAATTGTTTTATCTTGAATATGGTTTATCCTACAAATAGCATTTAAATATGCTTTGTAATTTGAATCATGTGAGAATCATGAGAAGGATAGGTTCAATTATTCATCCATACTTCTACAAAGATATGTTTTTCTAAATTCTATATTCCTTTACTTGCAAATGAAACTTAAAACTTGAAAGGGTATATATCCTCTCAATCCACCTACGCTAGAATTCCTTTCTTCTGATATGCTTCATCAAGTAGAACTTTAAACTCTTAAGCACCTGTTGATTTGATTGTATAAGTTTGATGGTTTCTTGTTATCATACTACTTGAATGATAGCATCTTGTAATAACCTGGAAAATAATTATGAAGATAAAATGGCATTAAGGTAAAATTTATTATATTTTTATTATTTGTTGGAAAACATTTGACAAGGTGTGTTAGTGGGTAAAATGGCATTAAGGTAAAATTTATTATATTTTTATTATTTGTTGGAAAACATTTGATAAGGTGTGTTAGTGGGTCTTGTGGTAGTTTTTGGCTCTCCTTCAACTGATTGTGTGTTCGAACCCTCTTGGAAGTAAAGGAGGAATTTTATTTCTATAACTTATGGTTAAAATTACCATTTCATTCCTCTAGTTGTATCAGGAAATATAGATATCACACGTATCATTTTTTCCACATTACTTCTTCGATTTCTCTAGAATCACCGAGAGTGAGAGAGCTCTGATTGTCTCACTGTCCTCTGTCATTTCCTTCACCCTTCTACATCATCACGATGTCGCCAGCGAGGGCTTCAACTCTGCTGTGAGTTCGCTGTTGTTACTCATTTTTTGCTTCCTTGATGTTGTTTAGCTCAATCCTTCCCCTGTCAATTCACTCCTCCGTCTTCTTCGTCTTCCTTCTCTGCATTTGCCATAGCAGATGTTAGTGCTTACAAAGGCTTCGACCGTCACTATTAAGCTTTCTCCTTCCCTATTCGACCAGTGGGGTTCTCTGTTCTTTCTGAGTAACAGAAAGATTCAGGTGCATTATCGTTCTGGTATGGCTATGGGAGTACGTGAACACTCTTGTTCTCTCCTCCTTCTTAAGCTCGCAGCTTCTTCTATTTCCCCTGCTCCATCGTTCCTTCTCTTCCCTTCGAACAGCTGCAGGGGTGAGTTAAAATCTTCTACTCCCTTGCATTTCGTTACTGATGTTCACTACTGTAAGAGCCTCATCAGACACCTAACTTCTTCCTTCAGTGCTTCATGTCATCCCTATTTTTCTCATATATATATATATATATTGTTGGCTGATCTAGCTTGAGGAAGGGCTCTAAAATTTTCCCTCTGTTTCATTGTGTTGCTTAAAGGTGAGGACCATGATCTCTTCGTTATTTTGTTGTATGTGCTGAAATGGGGGCAATTGTGATTCTTCCCTCGCCCTACTGCTGTGTGTGACTGAACAAGAAAGGAAGGGTTTGAGCAAGCTGAAACTTTTTAGTTGTTGAGTAAGATGAAATAATATGGCTTTGAATTTCATTTAAATTTATATTGATTCCGTTGAAAGAATGAAACTTGAGAAGCTAGGTAAATTCAAATATAGATATGGTAGAGTTGTTAGGGTGAGATTTGAAGAGAAGTGCTTAATATAAAAATTATAATACTAATGCCCATATATAAAATGTTCTGTGAAATTTTTGTTAGGGAAAGATCTTGTTTGTTCATGTACTTTATGAAATTCCAATAACTCTCATGAAACATATATGGTTTATATGCTAATTATTTGTGAGTTTAATTTGAATATTGTAAGAGATCTTGTCAATTATGGAGCTAGTGTGTTATTAGATAAATCCTTGAGAGCTGTGTAATTAGATAAAGAAGTGGGTATGTAAAGTATTGAAAGAATTGACCAAATTGAGGTTTGGTTTTCTTTAAGCTTAAATTGATTTTTAATGAGAAATTGATTCATTGAAAATCATGGTAAATTTATGTGTTGGTGCTTGGAAATATTTGAGCAAGCTATGACTTCTAATCTATTGAGGTAACCAAGTACAATGAAAGTACCATAGATTACATGATAATATGACAGTTAATCATTTTATATGCTAAAGCTTAGAAATATTTGAGCTTATGGTAGGTTTGATGGAAAAATAAGAATATATGTTTTAAATATGATTGATGATTTCGAAACAAATCAAATTTTGTCAAGGCTTAAGTAAGAAAGCGGGTTGTTGAGATGTAGATTTGTGTGGTATAGTTATTGCTAAAGAAATTTGTTTGTTATTCTTGTCTAGGTAATAGAAGAGTTTAAAGATAATTGAGAGGTCTATAAGGAATAAACTATTATCTTAGGAGTTTATCAAGTAAATAGATAACCTTCCAATTAATTTATAAATTAGAGAATTTTCTTTATAAAAATATTGATTTAACAATGTATAAATATTATTTATTTCTCTTGCATTAGCTCCTTTGTTTTATTAAATTATTTTACTTCTTGGAGTCATGACTTAATACTTTTTGGATTGATGGAAATGTTTTTATAAATTTTAGTAGTTTGTTATCTAATAAAGCCAACTATGAAAATTAGTGAACAATTTATGAAATATTAATTATGAATTTTCATATTTAGAAAGATTGATGATTTACATGTTCCATACGAGTTTGATACTGAGAAGGAAAATTATATTTTACAAGTGATAATTTTCTCGTATGTCTGAAAATGGATTTAAAAAGAGACTTTATACAGAACACTGGTTGCTAACGGTAGGTTTATTAGTCCTTGGCGCACTATTGTACACCTAACTAGTAGGGTGTTTATAAGAGGTACTAGCCCCATGTGATGGTCAATGCACGTGAAACGGAGGGATGGTTATTCATGAGCATCATGCTCACGTTTGTTTCGTGGCTTCAAGCCACGTTTGGTTAGCATTACCCTCGTGGACTATTTATCTATGTTTGTTTCGTGGCTTCGGTTGTGTTTGGTTACTTACCCTTGTGGACTGTATGTCCACGTTTGTCTTCGTGACATGAGTCGCGTTTGGTTATTTACCCTCATAGATTGTGTGTCCACATTTGTTAATTATTTTGATAAGTCCCTATGATAAAAAAATTTAATAATTTGGTGATTTTACATCTCATTGGTTTTTTTTAGTAATTTATGTAGAATTATTTATTTTGTTTATTTGCTTTCTTGAAACCACGTGACACTAATGTTTGATCTAATACTTTAAGGATTCAAAATTCTATTTAAAATTATATAGAACCATTTTATTTCAAAGTTTATTAAATTTTTATAAGAATGGTTATCTCCAACTTACAAAATTATTTCAAACTTTTCTTTTATTCACATTCAATTGTTTATTGTTGGGATGTTATTCACTAAAAATATTTTTACTCCCAGATAATATAACTGATAAGCCATCACCTGTTGCTCTCTTAGGGGCTCATTATTGAATTGATGAGGAAACCTTTTAAGGCTACCTTCCTTTTGATGTAAATATTTAATTACACACTATACTTTATAAATCATGATTAGGTGCTCCACATTAACTAAAAATATTTGGTGTCATTTATTTGTCTATTGTGGAGAAACAAAGCTCCACATTTTTAAGTTGGATTATACCTTGGTATTGTAAAGATTCTGGTAAGTCTTGTTTACAATTAAGGTTCTCTTAGAAGTTTTTTTTCAAAAAGTTTAAGAATCTTTTATTTATAAAAAAAAATATTATAACCACTTTCCATCCTATTTTTAGCTAAATTAAAATATTAGAGTAAAGTTTCCTTAATTAATACTAAAGGGATATATGTTTGTGCATATATCCCAAGCCAGTCACATCTAATTTTTAAGACGTGACACATCTCATGTTAAATTTATCTGTGAATGTTTTTAGACAACATATACTGATCAATGTATTGATTGAGTAAAAAGAAATTATGAAATATACAAATTACAAAATGTTAAACAAAATTATCTATAAAGCCTATGTTGAAGTTAAGACTAGTTTAAGGTACTTGATGGAGATGAAGTTAGGAACCATTTGAAGCTAGCTAGAAGAACCTTTTAACTTGCATTAAGGTGCTTAAGAATATCCTTCTTGAGCTGTTAATCATTTATGATAATGTAGTTCTTTGTTGTTTCTAAGGGAGCCAATTAGTTAAACAAATTACTCTCTTAAAAGTAGTGGTGGAGGTCGTTCCTTGATAATTGTAACATCCTGAGTTTTAATTTCCTGATTGATTAAACCTAATTAGGGTAATTATGTAAATTGAAGTGGTGTGTGGCCAGAGAGGTCTAACAATCTTGTTTGATACTTTTCCAACCCTAGTTATGGGTTTAGTATTGAGGCAAACCACTTGGACATCAAAAGCAAAAGAAAAAGAAGAGTTGAAGTTGCTGTGCCACACGTCGCGGTGCATAGATCATTTGTCATGGTGCACAGCCATCTCTGAGCGAGGGAGTACCTCTCTGTGCCATACGCTGTGGCACGTTGTGCGTCCACCGCTGCCCATGGCCATTTTCTGCACTTTATCATACGCGAATTGAGACAGAAAAAGAAAGAGAAAAGAGAGAAAGAAGAGGCACGTCTAAGCTCTGCTAGGGTTTGCTTGGGGATCACTTTGAGAGTAATTTGAAGGCTACAAACACCTAAGGTAAGTATTATACTTATTAATCTTCCCTTTTCTCCCACATTGATGAGTTTATGGTTAAGGTTTGATAGTGAAAGTGGAATTTCGGTCCATATAGCTTATGGGTCTAAATTTGTTGACTCAAATAGAGTTAATGTGGGTAGATTAGAGTATTTAAACCTAGGTATGATGAGTTTTAGTGTTTTGGGTTGTTGGATACCATAAATACCCAAAAATCCCATTTATTATGGTGGTTGAAAGTTTGTGGTTGCCATTAATGAGAATTTAATGGCTCATTAATGCTGGGAGCTAAAGATAACTATTAAACCCAATGGTTAGGCTCCATCTCTTGTATGGTGAAGGTTGGGCAACTTAGAAGTAGAGATTGAGGGTTTCAAATGGTTGAGTTTGTTATGTTGATGGAATTCAAATTGGTTGATTGTAGCTTTGGCTCTTAGTCACCTATTGGAGTGAAAATTCAAGTTTTGAAGCTAGTTAATTGAAGGGTAAACCTTTGACCTCTCAAAGGTTTGAGGTAACCAGGGGAAAACTCTACTTTGGATTGTTGTATATTAATTGATTGTTGAATGCTAATGGTGGATATTACATGCATGAGATTGATTTTTATGTAACACTATGCATTAGTTTTCTTTGAGTGTATGAACATTTGATTGAGCGCAATGCTATTTTGGCTTGAAATGCAAAATGTAAAGTCAAAAGGATTTATTTATGAGAATGCTTATGTTTTGAAAATGAATGCAATGATGAGTAGAGATAATTATGCGTTAGTCATGAAATAAATTTGATAAAAAGATGAGAATACACACTTAGGTAGTGTAAGGTCGTGAGCTCAACGTGATTGTTGTTAATAGTGAGTATATGAAAGTGAAAAGTGAGAACAAGTGAGTAATGATTAAGACATATTTAGTGGCGAGAGTTCGTCTAGGGATTTAGGAGTAAAGAAAAATCCATATGGTAATTAGACTGCCCTCTGGTGCACGGGGGCTATAGCCTTGTCCTACTATTTATCAAGGGACTATCCTATAGTTTGTCGAGGGACTAGAACCTAACTATCTCCATCGGTTCAATGAGGAAAATAGCCTAGGGTATGAGACACCCCAAGGATTCGAGAATGGAGGAAGTTGTGGTCCGAGAGTGAGTCCTGTGATCTTTGGCCGGGTCACACCTCACGATTGGTAAGCTTGGGTAGTCTAATCACACGAACGGAGCCCTAATCAGTGTTATAGCCTACGATTTCGGTCTAAGGAAATAAGGAGGATATAAGGGTAGTTGATCATTGCCTAAGTAAATACATGATGTGTCACACGTGCTAAGTGGTGGCAAGTCGCAAGAGTATGGGTCTTTCTCATATTTAAGAATATAGAGATAATGCACCTGATTATATGAGTAATGAAGCTCTAATGTGATAAGTGATAAAATGTGTTGTATGGGCATATGTTTTATAAATTAGATTTTCCTTATGCATGTTTTTTCTTTATAATTAATACATAACTGCGTAGGGTAGGTTTAACCTTGGTTATTAAATGGCTAGACTCACCCTTCTTTTTTAATATTTTTCAGGCTCTAGCTCTGGTATTGAGAGGGAGAAGACTAAAGAGGTAGGGAATTAGTACATTCCTTCCTGTAGGCCTTTGGTTCTTGATGTAGTTGTGTAATAGCATATGTTTGCCAATTCTAAGATGCATATTACCCATACTTGTACTATTTTGGTTTGGAAATGTTAAAATTATATTTTGGACTCTTAGCCTTAGTTTATGTTGTCATATATATATATATATATATATATGTATATGTTTATAAGGCCAAAATACTAGTACAAGTATAAAAAAGAAGATTTGAACATGTTTTGAATGTTTTGAGATTGAATGCAATGCTATTTTACCTCCCCCTTTATTTTTGGTAAATCGGGGTTGAGGAGTGAATTTCAATTATAATGATGTTTCAATACTTATGACGTGTTGTGCTGGTAGCCTTAGGTCCATTAGACATGGTCCAGGTGTTAGGAAAAACTTTTCGCACTTGTTGAGAGTTTTGGACACCCATTTTGTATAAAGTGTTAAAAAGTGGTTAAATTGTGTTTGGGTGTCCGACTTCCTTGTGTGATGTGTTTTGAAAGTGAAACCCATGCCATTAACTAGTACAGGAAAATAGCTTTCTGTAGACACATAGATCACGTCATTCGAACATCGAACGGAGAATTGAGGTAAGTCGGAAGTTCCTCGATTCTGCTGTCAAATTGAAAGCATAACCAGTGGATTTTCGTGCAACACACCACGGTGCATGGCACCTGAGTCATAGTGTGTAGCATAGAGAGCAACACGTCGCAGCACAGAGTGCGCCCGCCACGATGCATTGCTCTATTTTTCAGCACATAATTTATTCTTCACCGTTTTCAACTTCTTTCACTCCTCTGAAGTATCCTATGCTTTCGAAACTTATTTGTACTCTGATGTAAAAGATTTATATCGATGTTAACTTGTTTGTATTTAAAAAACTTAGGATCCCTTATTTTTGAATTTAAGACTTGGTAATCACTCTCCAGAGATAATCCCTTAATTACCACGAGCTTGATTTATTAAATGTGTTTAGTAAAGTGAGATATTATAACTTAGTATCAGTTTCTATGGTTCTGAGAACTGGTCTGTGGTTTTTGTGATTGAGTTGTTCAAATTTGTTATGCATTTCATATAGAGAATTGGTAATATCCCATTACGCTTGTTATTTCCCTTACCGAGCTAATGCTAACTCCCTTTTCTTTTTTGAGATTGCTTCCATCCTTAGGAGGGGAGAATATGGTGCAAATAAGAGCCACAAATGTAGGAAATGCATTAGAAATTGTGCAAAGACTGGAACAAGAACTAGTGAACTAAGAGCAACAACTAGGACCTCAACAAGGTAACAATGACAATGTCTTGGATGAACTGAGGCATATGATGATGGACATCCAAAGGAGAATGGATGGTTGTGACAAGATCCTTAAAAGAAGACCTAGGGAGAGTAGTAAGGCAGTAGAGAGAGTTAGGGTTGACCAAGAGGAAGCCCGAGACAATGTGCACGTTGAAGTGCATGGACATAGAGATGAATAGTACTATGAGGAAAGTATTCCTAAGAGGCCAGTGCGACTAGTGCGGCCTAGGATGAGTGAGTCGGAAAGCCTCATTGATATGGCTTTAAAGCAATTCATGAGATTAAATCCTCCTTCATTTGATGGTTCTATGAAGGATCGAGCAGCTGAGAAGTAGATCGACAAACTTGAGACCATCTTCTCGGTTATGATTTGTACGACTGAGTAGAGGGTTCTCTTAGCCACTTTTATGCTTGAGGACGTAGCAAAGCAATGGTGGGAAAGTGTGAGGTCGGTAGATAGCTCATAGTTGACTTGGATAGAGTTCAAGAGGCGATTCTTTGCCCACTACTTCCCAGCCTCATTTCGAGCAAAGAAAGAGGCAAAATTTCACAAACTTCAATAGGAAAATATGAATGAGGAGGAGTTTATAGTGAAGTTTAATGAGCTATTGAAGTATGCCACCTACCTGAGCCATCATGATGATGAGTATTAGAAGGTTGAGCAGTTTCTTGATAAGATAAGGCCTGAGTTCAGCTAACAGTTAGTGGCTTTTAATATTACTTCCTTCAAGGTTATGTGTAATAAGTTCAAAGCTATAGCCAGAACGAGTAGAGTGATAAAGGAGAAGAAGAAGGATGGTCAAGGGAGATTCTCTTCCTACACAGGCCCTATAGGCGGAGTGAGTAAGGAGTCAAGTTTTAACCTGAGTATGTTTGGGAGGTACAGTGCTAGAAGAAGCAAGAAGAAGAGCTTCCAGAAGGGGTCTCAATCTAGGGGATCCAACCAGAGGAGCAGTGCCCCAAGGAGTATGGGCGGGGTTAAAAATCAGACTTTCCAGTAGGGATCTACGGCTCTATCTACTATGATGCTAGCTAGAGCTCCACAGTACAACAGGTGTAGGAAACATCACCAAGGGTAATATTGGGTTGCTTTAAATGCAACAAGGTGGGACACATAGCTAAGTTTTGCCCAAAGAACATACCTGCTCTTGATTAGAGATCTGCTATCCCAAGATGAGTCTTTACCATGACCAGAGAGGAGGTTGAGGCTTCACCAAAGCTGATTAGAGGTACAATCTTGCTTTGTGGTCATTAGATAGATGCTTTGTTTGATTCTGGTACCACACACTCTTTTGTATCTGATGATTGTGCCAAGAGACTAAAATTGCATGTGCTTGATATGCTGTTTGCCATGAATGTATCTACACCAGCTAGTGCATCTGTGAGGACCAGTCGGGCTTGTTTGAAACTAGAATTGAAGTTTGGTGATAGAGTCACTGTTATTGACTTACTCTGCTTACCTTTGAGTGGCATTGATGTGATAGTAAAGATGGATTGGTTGTCTGCTAATGGTGTGATACTTGACTGTAACAGAAGGATAGTCTCCTTACCAGTTTACACAACAATAGTTGTTAACCCTAAACCTGTCAAGTCATTGTCAGTAGTAGATTGTGAGACTCCCAAGTTCTTGACAGCCCTACAAGTGAAGAAGTTAGTGAAAGAAGGGTATCAGGCTTTCATGATCTATTGTTCTACACATGAAGTATATGATAGAGGAATTGACAGGATTGATGTAGTGAATGAGTTCCCAAAGGTGTTTGATGACCAGATGTCAGGATTGCTGCTGGAAAGAGAGATTGAGTTTTTGATTGATTTAGTACTCGGTACCGAGCCAATCTCTAAAGCTCCTTATTGGATGGCTCCTATAGAACTAGAAGAATTGAAAAAGTAGTTAGAAGAACTACTAGAGAAGGGATTTATCCGGCGTAGTATATCACCGTGGGGATCACCTGTGTTATTTGTAAAGAAGAAAGATGGGAGCATGAGGTTGTGCATTGACTATAGGCAACTCAACAAAGTGATGATTAAGAACAAATATCCATTACTATAGATTGATGACTTACTAGACCAACTTACTGAAGCTGCAATTTTTTCTAAAATTAATCTAAGGTTTGGGTATCATTAGTTGAGGATTAAGACAGAAGATATGTCTAAGACTACATTCAGGACACGATACGAGCACTATGAGTTCTTAATAATGCCCTTTGGTCTGACAAATGTTCTTGCGATCTTTATGAACTACATGAACAGGATCTTCAGACCTTACTTAGACAAATTTATAGTGGTTTTCATTGATGACATCCTAATATACTCCAGAGATGAGGAGGAACATATAAGACATTTGAGGATAGTGCTGCAAGTGCTGAAAAAGCACAAGTTGTATGCCAAATTGAGCAAGTGTGAATTTTGGCTATAAGAAGTGAAATTTTTAGGACATGTTATTTCTGCTGACGGCATAATAGTGAATCCATACAAGGTTAATGTAGTACTACAATGGGAGAGACCAACATCGGTAATCAAGATAAGAAGTTTCTTGGGTTTTAGCTAGTTATTATCATAGATTTATCCAAGGATTCTCTTAAGTTGCTTTTGCTTTGATGAAGCTAACGAAGAAGGATTAGCCGTTTGCCTGGACAGAGAAGTGTGAAGAGGCATTTTAGACTCTGAAGGAGAAGTTGACTATAGCACCAATGTTGACTATACTAGATCCTAAATAGCCATATGTGGTTTACACTGGTGTATCACTTAAGGGATTAGGCTGTGTGCTAATGCAAGATGACAAAGTTGTAGCTTACGTGTTGAGATAGCTAAGACCGCACGAGGAGAGTTATCCAACTCATGACCTTGAGTTAGTAGTGGTTGTATTTACTTTGAAAATATAGAGGCACTACCTCTATGGTTCATAGCTTGAGGTGTTCAGTAACTACAAGAGCCTCAAGTATTTAATTGATTAGAAGGAGTTAAATATGCGACAGTGAAAATAGATGGAATTTTTGAAATATTATAATTTTGAGTTGAAGTACCATTCGAGGAAGGCTAATGCAGTGGCCGATAGTTTGAGTCACAAGACCTTACATGTGGTATGGTTGATGATTCATGAGTACAAGCTACTAGAAGGTTTCTCTAGTGAACACCAAAATAGTCCAGATTTTGTCATGTACAACTTGAATACAACGATAATCACCAATGAATTCTGGAAGGACTTGAGAAAAGCTCAGCTTGAAGACCAGTATCTGTTAGAGATTAGAGATGATATCGAGGCAAACAAAACTAAGGACTTTTGGTTCAATGATGATGGGTTAGTAGTGTATAGCGATTGGGTATGTGTACCTAACGATAAAGGGGTTCGAGAGATCATTCTATCTAAAGCCTATCGGAGTAAGTTTACCATTCATTCGGGAACTACTAAGATGTATCAAGACATGAAGAGTAGGTGGTGGTGGCCTGGTATGAAGAGGGATGTGACAGAGTACGTATCTTGATGTTTGACTTGTCAGAAGGTGAAAATTAAGCACCAAAGACCCCCAGGATTGCTACAACCATTAGAGATTCCCATGTGAAAATGGGATTGTGTTTCTATGGATTTCATAATGGGATTGCCACGTACCTAAGCGAATTATGATGCTATTTGTGTAATTGTGGATAGGTTGACCAGGTCTGCTCATTTCCTAGCTATTAGAGCCGATTATGCCTTAGAGAAGTTTGCAGAGGTTTATATTCAAGAGATTGTGAGGTTACATGGGGTGCCAAAAGAGACTGTGTTAGATCGCGATCCGAGGTTCACCTCAAACTTTTAGAAAGCACTATATGAGGCTATGGGTTCAAAACTGAAGTTCAATATGGCTTATCACCCTCAGACAGATGGTCAAACCGAGAGGACCATCTAGACTCTCGAGAATATGCTACGTGCTTGTGCCATCAAATGGAGTGGCAATTGGGATAAGCACTTACCTTTGGCAGAATTTTCTTATAACAATAGTTTTCATGTGAGCATTTAAATGGCTCTATAAGAAGCCTTGTACAGCCGAAAGTGTAGATCACCACTTTGTTGGACCGAATTGAGTAAGAGAAGCATAAGGGGTCCTAATTTGGTGGATCAAACCACTGAGAAAATTGAGACTATCTGGCAAAAGTTGTTAACTGCTCAGAGTTGACAGAAGAGTTATATAGATAAGAGGAGGAAACCATTAGAGTTTATGGTAGGAGACCATGTATTTTTGAATGTTACACCTATGACTGGAATTGGGAGGTCTATTCATGCAAAGAAGTTCAAAGAAGTTGACTCCCAGATTTGTTAGGCCATTTGAAATTCTTGAGAGAATTGGGCTTTTGGCATACTAGATTGCCTTACCCCTCATTTATTGGGTGTTCACGATGTATTCCATATGTCTCAATTGAAAAAATATCAACCTGACCTTTCATATGTGATTGAGCCCGAGGATGTGGAGTTACATGAGAATTTGACATATCAAGTAGAGCCGGAGAGAATTGTGGATGTTAAGGAGAAACAGTTGAGAAATAAGACAATTCGACTTGTAAAAGTCATTTGGAAAGGGATGACTTCAGGTGATACTATATGGGAAAGCGAAGAGAAGATAAGAAACTAGTATCCTCACTTGTTTCCTTGAGGTAAGATTTTACTAGCTTTGCTAGATTAAGTGAATTTTAGGGATAAAATTCCTAAAAAGAGGGGAGAATTGTAACATCTCGAGTTTTAGTTCCCTAATTGATTAAACCTGATTAAGATAATTAAGTAAATTAAAATGGTGTATGGCCAGAGAGGTGTAATAATCTTGTTTGATACTTTTTCAGCCTTAGTTGTGAGTCCGGTATCAAGGCGGATCATTCGAGCATTAAAAGGAGAAAAAAAAAAGAAGAGTTAAAGTTTTTGTGCCACACGCCACAGTGCGTAGATCGCCCTCCACGGCATACAACCATCTCTGAGTAAGGGAGGACCTTTCTGTGCCATGCATCATGGCATGTTATGCATCCGCCACGACGCATGGCCATTTTCTGCACTTTATCATACGCGAATTGAAACAAAAAAGAAAGAAGAGAAAAGAGAGAAAGAAGAGGCACGTCTAAGCTCTGCTAGGGTTTGCTTGAGGATCACTTTGAGAGTATTTTGAAAGCTACAAACACTTAAGGTAAGTATCATATTCATTAATCTTCCTTTTCCTCCCACATTAATGAGTTTATGGTTAGGGTTTGATAGTGAAAGTGGGATTTCGGTCCATATAGCTTATGGGTCTAAATTTGTTGACTCAAATGGAGTTAATGGGGGTAGATTAGAGTATTTAAACCTAGGTATGATGAGTTTTAGTGTTTTGGGTTGTTGGACACCATAAATACCAGAAAATCCCATTTATTATGGTGGTTGGAAGTTTGTGGTTGTCATTAATGGGAATTTAATGGCTCATTAATGCTATTGGGAGCTAAAGATAACTATTAAACCCAATGGTTAGGCTCCATCTCTTGTATGGTGAAGGTTAGGCAGCTTAGAAGTAGAGATTGAGGGTTTCAAATGGTTGAGTTTGTTATGTTGATGGAATTCAAATTGGTTGATTGTAGCTTTGGCTCTTAATCACCTGTTGGAGTGAAAATTCAAGCTTTGAAGCTAGTTAATTGAGGAGTAAACCTTTGACCTCTCAAAGGTTTGAGGTAACTAGGGAAAAACTCTACTTTGAGTAGTTGTATATTAATTGATTGTTGAATGCTAATGGTGGATATTACATGCATGAGATTGATTTTTATGTAACACTATGCATTAGTTTTCTTTGAGTGTATGAACATTTGATTGAGCGCAATGCTATTTTGGCTTGAAATGCAAAATGCAAAGTCAAAAGGATTTTATTATGAGAATGCTTATGTTTTGAAAATGAATGCAATGATGAGTAGAGATAATTGTGCGTTAGTCATGAAATAAATTTAACAAAAAGATGAGAATACACACTTGGGTAGCGCAAGGTTGTGAACCCAACGTGATTGTTGTTAATAATGAGTATATGAAAGTGAAAAGTGAGAACAAGTAAGTAATGATTAAGGCATGATCAGTGGCAAGAGTTCGCCTAGGGATCTAGGAGTAGAGAAAAATCTATATGGTAATTAGACTACCCTCCGGTGCACGGGGGCTATAGCCTTATCCTACTATTTGTCAAGGGACTGTCCCATAGTTTATCAAGGGATTAGAACCTAGCTATCTCCACCGGTTTAATGAAGAGAATAGCTTAGGGTATCAGACCGAGTGTATCGTCATGAGGGTCACCGGTACTGTTTGTGAAAAAGAAAGATGGAAGCCTTAGATTGTGTATTGATTATAGACAATTGAATAAGGTAACCATCAAGAACAAGTACCTCTTACCTCGAATTGATGATTTGTTAGACCAATTAGTTAATTCAGCAGTGTTTTCTAAGATTGATCTAAGATTAGGGTATCATCAATTAAGGGTTAGAGTAGAGGATATCCCTAAAACTACTTTTAGGACTAGATATGGGCATTACGAGTTCCTGGTGATGCCGTTCAGGTTAACAAATGCCCCAGCTGTCTTTATGGATTATATGAATCGAATCTTCAGGCCTTATCTCGATAAATTTGTTGTACTCTTTATTGATGACATACTTATTTATTCTCGAGATGAGGTAGACCATGCTAGACATCTCAAAATTGTTTTGGAGATATTAAGAGAGCACAAGCTCTATGCCAAGCTGAGTAAATGTGATTTTTGGCTTAAAGAAGTTAAGTTCTTAGGCCATATTGTTTCAGAAGAAGGGGTAGCAGTGGACCCTAGTAAGATAGATGCAGTGATGAAATGAGAACAACCTCAAAGTGTGACAGAAATTAAGAGTTTCTTAGGTCTTGCAGGCTACTATCGTCATTTCATTAAGGTTTTTCACAAATTGCAATGCCCTTGACTAAGTTGAATAGGAAAGATGCTCCATTTATTTGGACGAACGAGTGTGAAGTTGCTTTTCAGGAGCTAAAAAAAAAGGTTGACCACCACACTAGTGCTCACTTTACCTGTTCCAACTGCTCCTTATACCTTATATACTGACTTATGCCTCTCGACAGTTGAGGCCTCATGAGGAAAATTATCCTACCCATGACTTGGAGCTTGCTGCTGTGGTGTTTGCCTTGAAGATTTAGAGGCACTATCTTTATGGTTTTTCCTTTAAAGTCTTCAGTGATCATAAAAGTTTAAAATATTTGTTTGATCAAAAGGAACTCAGCATGAGACAGCACAGATGGATTGAGTTTTTGAAGGATTATGACTTTGAGTTGAAGTATATCCAGGGAAAGCTAACGTAGTCACCGACACTCTGAGTAGGAGCTTGTACATACTGCTCACATGATGGTCAGAGAACATGAATTATGGAGTAGTTTCCATACAGTAAATGTAGAAGTAGTCGAGAATCATTTGGCTGCTCTACACATTACTGAATTTGAGAATAATTTTTAGAAAGAAATTAGAATTGCGCAGCAGAAGAATGATCATTTGAATAAGATTAAGGTAGAGATTGGGGCTGGAAAGGCTGAACATTTTGATGTGACTGATGATGATGTCGTAAGATATAAAGGTAGAGTGTGTGTGCCTAATGATACTCGATTAAAAAATGTCCTACTTGAGGAAGCTCATTAGAGTAGATATACCATTCACCCAGGAGCAACTAAGATGTATCATGACTTGAGACGTGGTTGGTGGTGGCCAAGGATGAAGAGAGATGTAACTGAACATGTAACTCATTGTTTGACTTGCTAGAAAGTCAAAATTGAGCATAAAAAACAGCCGGAATGCTACAGTCTCTTGATATTCCAGAGTGGAAATGGGACAGCATTTCTATGGACTTCATTACAGGATTGCCTAGAACATCTTCTGGTCATGACACTATATGGGTAATCGTAGATCGACTCACCAAATCAACTCATTTTCTGCTACCATATCACGTATTCTCTTGAAAAATTAACTGAAATCTACATAAAAGAAGTGGTGAGATTGCATGGAGTGCCGATAAATATTGTATCTGATCGTGATCTGAGGTTCACATCAAACTTTTGGAAGTCATTACAGGAAGCCGTGGGTACTTGACTGAGTTTTAGTACTACTTACCACCCCTAGACTAATGGGCAGACAGAATGAACCATACAGACTCTTGAAGATATGTTAAGGGCTTGTGCCATTGAGCTTAGAGGTAATTGGGATAGTCACTTGCCATTAGCTGAATTTGCCTACAATAATAGTTTTCATTCTAGCATTCAGATGGCACCTTATGAGGCATTGTATGGAAGAAATGTAGATCGCCACTGTGTTGGACAGAATTAGGTGAGAGAACTGTTTTGAGGCCGGACATTATTGATGAGACTACCCAAAAGATTGCTTTAATCAAGTAAAAATTACTCACAGCTCAAAGTAGACAAAAGAGTTATGCGGATAAGAGGAGAAGACCGCTGAGTTTGAAGTAGATGACTATATATTTTTAAAAATCTCTCCGATAACTAGTGTTGGAAGAGCTATTAAGGCTAAGAAGTTGACACCAAGGTTTATGGGGCCTTTTGAGATCTTAAAATGAGTTGGACCAGTAGCGTACCAAGTAGCATTACCATCCCAAATTGCTAGAATACACAATGTATTCCATGTGTCACAATTGAAAAAGTATCAACCAGATTCTTCCTATATAATTGAATCTGAGGAAATTGAACTCAGGGAGAATTTGACATTCAGAGCTGAACCAGAAAGGATTGTGGATTACAAGGACAAGCAATTAAGAAACAAGACCATTAGATTGGTTAAAGTAATTTGGAAGGACACGACTCCAGGTGATGCTACGTGGAAGATCGAGGACAGTATGCGACGTGATTATCCTCGTCTTTTTGATTAAGTAAGTAGTTAATAGTTACTAACTTTAAATTTTGAGAACAAAATTTTTAAAAGGAGGGGAGAATTGTAACATCCTCAATTTAAATTTTAATAGTTTATTTGGGTTCATAAAAATTTTAAAAAAAGATATTTAGAGGTAAGCAAATTAGTAAGAGATGATTATTAGATCTAACTTAGGATATAATTCTAAATTAAAATTAAAAAATTAATTAAAAATAATAAAAAAATAATAAAAAATAATAAAAAATATTATTAAATTATTATTATAATAAAAAAAGAAAAGGTATTAAAAAAAAAGGAAGAAGAAGAAGAAGAATGAGTTTTGCTTTCGACGGTCGCGTAATGATTACATATAAAATAATAAAAAAGAAAGAAGAGATAGAAAAGAAGAAATAATAAAAAAATGTAGGACCTACTGAATTTTTATAAAACCTCACCCGTTTCCTTCGTTTCTTCATTCTTCCCTGTGCGTGAGCTGAGGCTGAGAGAGCGTCTAGTTTCGTCGGTGCGGGAGATCTGAATTTTTAAGGTAAGAGTTTTTAATAGGATATTTAGGGTGTGATTTTAAGCTTTTCATACTAAGTAAGTGTTCTAAAAAATTTTTTAGTCATACTTCCTCTTTGATTTCTGATTTTATGGTGGTAAAAAGTTAAGATTTGGATGAGGGATGAATTTATGTTGCATAAATATAGTTTTTGAGGTTGTTAGTAGTATAATAAATGTTCTAGAGTATAATTTTCTTGATGATCTTTGAATTTATGGCTTATGGATCAAATTCTAACTAGCTCTGAAAATATATGTTGATTTTTGAGGTTTAGATGATTACTTGGGATGAGAAATGAATTAATTCTGGCTATAGGATTATGATTCTAAGCTAGCCCTCAATTTTTAATTTTTGAGTATTTCGGTCGAATTTATGAAATAAAAAGAAAATTTTGATAATAGAAATTAGTTTCACTGCTTTTTAGATTATTATGTTTATTGATAATTAAAAGGGAGTTAAAATTTTACTATAGTATTGACTCTAGATTTGTATTAACTTGAGATTAGGAATTATGTTATTTTTTTAATTATTTATTAGAATTATTTTATTAGTTTCAAAAATTGAAACTAATATTTATAAATAATATGTTATTTGTAGATTGTATATTGGTGAAGATTGTGGTGGAGAGAAATTGTAAGGAATAATTTATTAAAAAAGCCACAAGGTAACCATGCTTTTAATTTGTATTAGTGTTACTTCATGTTTTGGGTGATTATTGGAGAAATTATGAATTTTTGTAATCTTGTATAATTGTACAATCTTATTATGAATTTGTTTGATTATTGTGGGAGGTGTTGGAGACTTGCTATCGTTATTGTATTTATGTGCCACGTGGTACGTCCTTTTGGAGCTCAATAGGTGGTTTTGTAAGGGCTCGGGCTAATCTACCTTTAATCGGGTAATTTAGCACCGAGTGAGGGCTATGGCTCGAGGTTAATGGAGGGATATAAGGATGGTTATTTGTGTTGTATTGTAATATTTCTTATATTTGTTAGAATTATATTATTTTTAATTCTCACTTAATAAGTACACACTTAACTGTTTGTATATACTATCATAAATTGGCTATGGTTACTAGGACTTTTGAGTCTTATTATATGGTTAACAATTTTCAGGAGAAGAGCACGAGTGACATGTGGAGGAGTCCCAGAGGTTTAGTGGCATAGATCCACTGTCTCTTTTGGGTATTTTGATTTATGATTTATATATTTTATATTGCCAATATTAGGGCTTTTTGTTTATTGTCAATTATATGAATATATAAATGTAATCATGCCTTTCAAACTATTTCTATTTTTGGTGCAATTTGAATAACGGTAATTTTAATATTTGGTTTACTTTGGATTGATTAAAATGGCAATGATTATAAGGTCAAATAACTGGCTTGTGTTGAAAATTGACTAAATTGCTTAATTTTACTTGTTGGAGTATAAGGATGGACAAATGTGATTTAGTTTTACTTGTTGGGAGTATAAGGATGGACAAATGTGATTCAGCCTAATGGCATGTGGGAGGTAAAAATTTATCTGAAATGTTATAATGTGTGACTTGAAGCCAATTATAAAATATTTTATATTGAAATTTTGATATAAAAATGTGTTGGGTGGCTGTAACCTAACTCTGGTTGAGTTAAATTATTTTAAAAAAAAATTGGTGTGTTACATAACTGCATAGGGTAGGTTAACCTTGGTTATGAGTGGCTAAATTCACACCTCTTTTTTAATACTTTTGAGGCTCTAACTCTGGTGTTGAGAGGGAGAAGACTAAACAAGCAGGGAATTAGTACATTCTTCCTGTAGGCCTCTGGTTCTTGATGTAGTTGGTGTAATAGCATTGTTTTTGCCAATTCTAGGATACATATTACCCATACTTGCACTATTTTGGTTTGGAAATGTAAAATTATATTTTAGGCCCTTAGCCTTGGTTTATGTTGTCATACATACATACATACATACATACATACATACATACATACATACATACATACATATATATATATAATATATATGTTTATAAAGTCAAAATACTAGTACAAGTGTAGAAAAGAAGATTTGAACATGTTTTGAATGTTTTGAGATTGAATGCAATGTTATTTTACCTCCCCTTTGTTTTTGGTAATCAGGGTTGAGGATTGAATTTCAATATAATGATGTTTCAATGCTTGTGACTATTGTGCTAGTAGCCCTAGTCCATTGAACATAGTCCTAGTGTTAGGAAAAACTTTTGGCACTTGTTGAGGTTTTTGGACACCTATTTTGTATAAAGTGTTTGGAAAAGTGGTTAAAATTGTGTTTAGGTGTCCAACTTTCTTATGTGATGTGTTTTGGGAAGTGAAACCCATGCCATTAGCTAGTACAGGAAAAGAGCTTTTCATAGACACCTAGATCACGTCATTCAGACGTCGGGTGGAGAATCGGGGCGAGTTGAAAGTTCCCTGATTTCCGCTGTCAATTGGTCAAATTGACAGCAGAACTAGTGGATTTTCATGTAACACACCACGGTGTGTGGCACAAAGAGTAACACGTCATGGCACAGAGTGCACTCGCCATAGCATATGCTCTGTTTTTCAGTACATAATTTATTTTTCACACATTTTTGACTTTTTTCACTCTTCTAAGGTATCCTATGCTTCTGAAACTTATTTTACTCTGATGTAAAAGATTTCTATTGATGTTAACTTGTTTCTATTTAAAAAAATTGGGATCCCTTATTTTTGAATTAAAAACTTGGTAATCACTCTCCGGAGATAAATCCCTCGATTACCACAAGTTTGATTTATTAAATGTGTTTAGTAAAGTGAGATATTTAATAATGAATAAAGGAACAAGTCACTAGTCAATAGTCATTCATCTTGATTCTGATCTAAAGCTACATCAAATTTTATGGCTCCTATACATCAATTTGAAGGTGCTCTAGTGACACTTGTAGTAAACATTTTTCAAATAGAAATAGAAAGTTGTTGTAATATTCTATATCTTTGTAGGTACTAATCAAGTACTTTTATGCTCATTGTCATTCAAAAATGTATATTTTACCCCTTATGGTCATTTTCTTCTTGTATAAGGATCGGCATGATGAGAATTGTTATTGAAAAGCTAAAGATAGATAAGGATAATTTTGATTTTAAGAGTGACAGTTATGATTGGAATAAGTAAGCAAACTCATCAATTCCAATATGTTTGATCACTTTATTGAAAATAGATTTCCTAAAAAATGTGTTTCAAAAGTAAGTCAGGAAAGTGTGGAAGAAAATGACATTAAACTTCCTCACTTTTACTATGAGAATGTTGCACTTGCACCTAAAGGTATTTGGTAAACAATATCTAAATTAATATTCTTGTTGTAACGTAATGTAGTTTATGTTTTCAAGCAATGTAACAACTTGTTATTGTTTAATGATAAATGGATATGTTGGCATTCAATTGTTCTTTATGTGTTTAACTTGAAGAAAAGGGGTGGAAAAAATTGGGTTGGCAAGATTTTAGATGTTAGGTTTACAAAATTATATTATACTATATGTACAAAAATAATTAGATGTATTGGACCTTACAACATCATCAATATTCAAAGTTTAGGAAATGAAGATTTGTATATTGATATCAATTGTTGTTATCATGAAAATTATTTATTATACACCATATATGTGAATATATTTTATGATTAGTATGAAATATGTTATATAGGTTAGTTATTACATGTATATACATATCTATTCTAATATCATTCCAGTTATTTTGAAATTGAAGTCACAGACGCTTAGTAACATTCCCAACAGTTAAAAATTTCAAAATATCTTAAATGGTTATCATGAAAAACTAACATTTATTCAAATAAATGATGATCACTGGGCTTAAATGCAACATTTATTAGAACATAATGGTCAAATATCCTAAAAACTCATTAACAACCGAGGCTGAAGCATTCTTAACCCATATGTAAGGTATTTTTAGCTAAATACAATAAGTTTTCAATCATATACAACTAGTTACACATGTGTGGATAAGGAGTGTTGAGTTTTTCATGATAACCATAGAGTATATTTTAAATAAATGGTGATTCCTTAGGCTTTGAATTATTCCTTATATTCGAATATACTAGTTAGATATCTTGAAAAAATTATTGACACTAAGATTGAAGCATTTCTAACCCATATATAAGGTATTTTCAACTGAATGCAATAAGTATCCAGCCATATGCAATTAATTTTTACATGTGCAAATGAGGAGCGTTGATTTTTCATGATAAACATAAAGTATATTCAAATAAATGATGATTCTAGGCTCACATGACTATATATTCAAATAAATGATGATCTAGGCTCTACATGACTATATTTATTTGAATATATTGGTCATATATCTTGAAAATCATTGACACCAAGATTGGAGCATTTCTAACCCATATGCAAGATATCTTCAGCTGAATGTACAAGTCTTTAGTCATATGCAACTAGTTTTTACATGGTACTGTAATATTTGCCTTGACATTATCAAAACAATACTCATACATCGTTGTGATAAATAGGATTAAATAAAATATCTAAAAAGTTACTACAATTCAAGGGTTTAAAGATAATTGATAATTAGTTTAAAACATTGAGATTGCCAAAAAA
>NW_026556506.1:0-35097 GCF_029017545.1 Prosopis cineraria
GCCATGCGCGCGCCTGATTTTAACAATGCTTTAGAGATTTCACCACGATCTCATAATAGAGAGTCCCTCACTCCACATTTGTATAGGTATTTTCATCAAGTGTATCTGCAATGAATACACCATCCATAAGAACTATGAAACATATTTAGAGCTTTTGCCCAGCCTCTGATCAATGCATTCTAGCATTTTCTCAAGCTATAGAAAAGGACAAAAATTTAGTGCTAGCAGAACTAACAAATGACTTTGTCTTACCTATTGAACCTTCTTCATAGGATCTCCAATCATAAAGGTGGGTTACCCATCACTATTAATTTAAAATAGGCCTAAGTCCCATTCCCCTCAACATTTAAATAATTAATCTCTTTCCCAAGGGCTAATTAACGGATCCGTCAGATTTATATCCGATCTTACGTAATCGATTCAGATAACTTCCTTTTTTAGCATGCTTAATTGTATTTCAATCGATATTTACCTATATCATTATTCTCTTTGCAATGATTATTACCATTTGACAATTACAAATCATTGACATGGCTTGTATCAATTTTACTCATAGAGAATATTCATTGAAAAGTTTCTTAACCACTCAATCTCATTATTAGCCAACTTTCAGAGTAATAAACTCTGGCTCAAATAATATTTTATTTGGCTACTAATAGATTTTTCTTCATCTAAATATAAAATTTAGTTAACATCATTATATTGTCTTAATACAATGAAAATCTATTATATCTGATACTAACATTTATGGTATCCCTCAAATACTCATTTATCTCATACTCTTATGAGACTTAATCTCCATACAACGTATGCTATGGGATTAACACTTATTAATGCAACAAACTCTCACAAATTTGTACATACACAAATTGAGCAATAAAAATATATCATTTTTTTAAATGACATATCAACCTTATAAGAATTCATCGACACTAAATGGCAGTTCTACATAACAAAATAATTGTTTAGATGATCTCTAGCAACTTAGCTTCCAATCTAGTTTCAAATTAATTAGCTTGGACTCCACTATAGTCTTATCATTATATTGTAATTTCATCATTACCGAGAGTGGATAATTACTAATGGGTTTTCTCACACAAATTTATAACTCAGTAAACATGCACATATTTTATACAATGGGAATCCACTATTCTCAATTCCATAATTTAAAAAAATTAGTTATTTCATTGGATCATAACACTTTTAAAAAAAATTATTATCCACAACCATGAATATCTATGCCAAGATAAATAGGTCACGCACCATCTTTTAAAATACATTTATCTACATTAGATAAATGATTATATTTTTATATGTTAGTTTCAAGTTGCATAAAATTCACAAAGCCTCTCTACACCACCATAGAACTATCTTGGCATTTATAGAATGAGACTAATAACTTAGCACAACACATATATTTTCAAAATCAAGCAAAATAATAATAATAATTTTGCTAGACACAACCCCCACACTTTTAATTATCTCAATCACATTTAAAATATTTTCATGCATTGTGAATAATAACTCATGATAGAGGCATAATTACCATATATAAAATAAATTTTTCACATAAAACACTAAATTTATGAGATACCGCATATAAACAAATTGAGCTGAGATGCACATGATTATATATATAACCACTCCAAAATAGTTCATTCATGCAAATAAATACTCATTATTGTCTACAACCAAATGGTATAACAATTAAAGAATCATGCTCCTTATTAGTGACAGTTACATACTAAATTAATAGCAAAAACTCCTACTGAAATTACCAAGAGATGTTTATAACATCATTTAAATGTGAAATGATATAGCCATTTATATGTGAACCTAACATTAACCTTGACTAATTTACAAGCATAAAATAAGAAGTATTTTCAGATAACTTGGCAAAATTTCCATCATTGCAATTCATAACATTGCTATACCACCTTTATTAGCCAAGGTCAACTTCTCCATTCCAAAATCAAAGCCCCTTTTATCAATATTATTAATCATAATATATATTACAGATTAAATACTTGCTCCCAAGAACAATCAACAACTATAATGGCATTTATTTATTATTAGTATTATAAAAACCAATCAATGAAATTAATATATAACCAAAGCTATTTGTGCTATTGCTTCAATGTCTTAATAAAGTAGTGAATGGTTACTTACGCTTTTATGCCATCCCTTGAGTTAATGCTATAATATTCCAAAATTGATGGTTTATTAATGTTCCACATTGGATATAACATCAAGTTAATTTACAAATATTTATTTTTTAAAAAACTTCATCAATTGATATATACTAAATATATTACAAAAGGAAATTGCAAAGGGATGTCTTCTTCAACCTAGAACCAATGCTTTCATTCCACACAGAAAATTCAAATCATATAGTAGTTTTAACAAAACACCCATATCAAATAATTATTCATCATCATGTTCCATATGATATATTTAACCATCATATAAGAAAAAGCTTCAGGTGTTGTACTTGATTATATATAAGGATGCATTAATGCATTTCAAAATAATTCCTTTTCACAAAATAAACAAAACTTGCTCTACGAAATAAGTATAGATTCAAGTAATTGTGTTTTACATGTCTGTATATTCAACAAGAACACAATCATTTCTAGATTTAATAGCCATAGGAAACCCTGACGCTATCTTTCTGCCAACATTTAGTCAATGTTCCATAATATTCTCAATACTAAAACACAATAATTTTCAAGTAGCCATGCCCCCCAACACACACATCAATTTAAATGATGGCTCGAAACCACTAAAAGCAAATTCTAGAAATCACTAGAATCATAACTTTTCATACCTGCTTAATTACACATTGGAAAGATATGTTGGTGTGAGCCAAGAAAGTCATGAAAAACCTCAATATCAACATGCCCTTTTTTTTAAGTTTTACACTTCATATTATGATCCTAATCAGTAGCCGATAGCTCTTAAGATTGTTGGCGTCGAGAGAAAAATTATAGTCTGAGTCGTGCCCAAGTTATTTCGCTACACTGGGTTGATAAGCGGTAACTCCTCAAAATTAAATAAATTCTTCCTACTGAAAGTAGGGACACAGAACAGCAAAAATTCATAAAATAACCTCATGTATATGCACAACGAAGCAATATGATAAAAGAGGAGGGAAAGGCTAAGAGCATAAAAGCTCCTCCAGAACATGTGGCAAGCACTGCCTTTTATAAGCAGATCTTATAATACTAGGCAATAAAATCACCTTAAGAACAATTAAAAAATAGTTACAAAAAATAAAAAGGTTAAATAAATATATTTAAATAGGGGGTTATGGTAATTAATATTAATTTAATTCATACTAACTCCTTTTGAAATACTAAAGATATTCTATAATATCCAACAAAATCACACCATCAAAGAAGAACACAATAATGGAGATAAGAGAGAATGGTGCAAAGGTCGATAGAGGAGGTCGAAGATGACGTCGAAGATCTAAAGGAGGTGACAGTAGAGTCTGAAAATGTGAAGGAGATTATGCACATGGCTCACCAAGGAGATTTAAGAAAAAGTGAAGGACATTTTAGTCAGTAAAGATAATTTCCCAAGAAAATTATATTTTTCATAGGCCTAACTCTGGAAATTTCCACTCTCTTCCTTGAAAATCATTTCCTAAGGGTTCAATTTGATATTAACCAAAACCTAAGAAAATGTGAAATTCCATTCTCTTTTCTTTTCTTGAATCAAAATTCCAGTGAACCAAATGGGTCCTTGGATTTTAACTCTTTTCTTGTCTTCACTCTTCCCTCATTAACATCCCTTAATAGGATTGACATTAAAATGCACATTGCATATAGTGATTAAGTTTAATCTCTATAAAGAAATTGAAAGAATATTAGAGAAAAATTGACAGGTTGGGGCCATAACCCTTAAGAGCCATTATGCTTCCTGTTTTTTTTTAAGTTTGAATAGTTAATATTTTAAAAATAATTTATAAATTTTGGATAAATATTCATAAATAATATTTAAATTATTAAATATTAAAATATTTTATATTTTAACAGTATTTATTAAATTTAATATAAAGTTCCTAGTGCTTTTCCAAAAAAATCAAGAATAAAAATAAACCCTTTTATTTTAACAAAACTTAAGGTGCCCAACGTTCCTAAAAAAATATTTAAGGGTAAATTAGCATAAAAAATATGGTGAGAGTCCTACCTTTTGCTATGCATAGGCCCATACACATGTCATGTTAGCAAAGAATGGCAAAGTTAATAGATAACCAATGAAAGTATTTTTTTGTTGTTGAAAAAATGTTTTAGGAGAGACATTGCCTCACTTATTAGTATAGGATATCCAAAACAAATTTATAGGATATCCAACGCACCTTGAAAACAAGTTTAGACTGTTTCTTGATAAGTTTGTGATTGTTTTTATTGATGATATTTTGATATACTCAAAGAGCCCAGAGGCGCATGAACATCATTTGTGAATTGTTTTACAGACAATGAGGGAGCAACAACTTTATGACAAGTTCTCTAAATGTGAATTTTGGCTTGATAAAGTTACTTTCTTAGGAGATGTAGTTTCTAAAGATGGTATTCAAGTGGCTCCAAGCAAAGTAGAAGCGGTGTAAAATTGGCCAAGACCGACGACTGTTACAGAAATTCGCAGTTTCTTAGGTCTTGCAAGATATTATCGTCATTTTGTCAAGGATTTCCCTAAAATAGCTGCTCCACTGACAAGGTTGACTCAGAAGAATGTAAAGTTTGAATGGGATGACAAGTATGAAGACAATTTTTAAAAGCTCAAGGAGTGTTTAACTTCGGCACCACTTTTGAGTTTACCATCAGGCAATGGAGGATATGCAGTTTATTGCGATACTTCTCGTGTGGGTCTAGGCTGTGTTCTAATACAGCATGGACGAGTTATTACTTATGCCTCAAGGAAACTTAAGAAACATGAGCAGAACTACCCAACCCACGACCTAGAGATGGCAGCAGTTGTTTTTGCGTTAAAAATTTGGCATCACTATCTTTATAGAGAGACCTGTGAAATTTATACGGATCATAAGAGTCTTAAGTACATTTTTGAACAAAAAGATCTTAATCTTAGACAAAGAAGATGGATGGAGTTGCTGAAAGATTATGACTGTACAATTGTTTGCCATCCTGGCAAAGCAAATGTGGTGGTTGATGCCTTAAGCAGAAAGTCGATGGGTAGCTTAGCACATATAATTTTGACAAGGAGGCTTTTGGTACAAGAAATTCATAAACTTGAGCATAGTAGAGTCAAGTTTGAGGTTATTGATAAGGAAGCATTTCTGGCTCATATACAAGCTCGTTCTTCTTTAATGGATCAAATTAAGAGCACTCAATTTTTAGATCCAAAATTATGCAAGTTAAAAGAAGCAGTCATAGCTAGAAGTAACACTGAGTTTAAAATTGACCAGGAAGGAATATTAAAGTGTAAGGCTAGAATTTGCGTACCACAAGAGGAAAACTTGAAGTGATTTATCATGGAAAAGGCTCATCATTCTGCATATACCGTGTATCCAGGAGCAACTAAAATGTATCAAGATTTGAAACAATTGTATTGGTGGGATGGCATGAAAAAGGATGTGGTAGACTTTATCTCACGCTGTTTGACATGCCAGCAAGTTAAGGAGAACACCAGAAGCCAGCTGGGCTACACCAAAGGTTAGAAATACCAGAGTAGAAATGGGAAAATATCACAATAGACTTTGTCACCGGGTTACCTCACACTACTAAGGGGTATGATTCTATCTGGTTATTGTTGATAGACTGACGAAATCAGCTTATTTCATTCGAGTGAAGACAACATATAGTGCTGATAAGTATGCTCAATTGTATATTGATGAGATTGTGCAACTGCATGGGATTCCAATATCCATAATTTTTGATAGAGGTCCGCAATTTACTTCTCGATTTTAGAGATCTATCCAAAAAGCTTTGGGTACTCGATTGGATCTCAGTACTGCTTTTCATCCGTAAACCGATGGCCAGTCTGAGAGAACCATTCAGATACTTGAAGATATGTTAAGATCTTGTATTTTAGACTTTAGTGGCAGTTGGGACCGTTACTTAGCTTTGATAGAGTTTGCTTATAACAATAGTTATCAATCTAGCATACAAATGGCCCCATATGAAGCACTTTACGGCAGGCAATGTATGTCTCTTATTGGATGGTTTGATGTTAGCGATACTAAACTTTTGGGACCAGATTTGGTGCAAGATGCTATTGAGAAAGTGAAAATAATTAGAGAAAGATTAATAACAGCTCAAAGTCAACAGAAGTCTTATGTTGATAATCGATGTCGAGAATTAGAATTCATGGCCAGGGATAAAGTATTCCTTAAAGTATCTCCTATGAAAGGGGTAATGAGGTTCGGCAAGAAAGGTAAACTGAGCCCAAGGTATGTGGGACCATTTGAGATTTTAGAAAGAATTGGTGCAGTTGCTTATCGTTTGGCATTACCACCTGAACTGTCGAGTATTCATCCGGTGTTTCATGTATCAATGCTACAGAAATACTTATATGGTCCTTCTCATGTAATTAAAACTGAGGAGATTCAAATATCCCCAAACTTATCTTATGAAGAAATTCCAGTGGCTATCTTGGATCGACAAGTTAAGAAGTTACGGTCGAAAGAAATCGCTTCGGTGAAAGTGTTATGGTGTAATCATTCTCAAGAAGAAGCTACATGGGAAATTAAAGCCGATATGCGTGCTAAGTATCCACACCTATTTGTGGATTAAGGTAAGCACAACTTTAAATTCAGAGGACCGAATTTTCTAAAGGGGGAAGAATGTAATAACCCCAACAAAATTTAAACTAAATAAATATATATATATATATATATAGGGCAACTTACTTAAAGTGTGTTTATATTAGTTTTTGGGATAAATATAGCAAGTTAGAGACTTGGTCTAGTGGCAGTTGAGGAAGACTTCATATATCAGATCCCCAGTTTGAATCCGGAAGAGTACAAAAGAAGAGTTGAATTTTTTTTTATTTTTCTGGTCATGCAAAATTACTAAATTGCCATTGGTTTCATCAGATTTTTTCAACTCTTTCTTTCTTCTTTCTCGATGGATCTAGACTAGAGAAAGAGTTTTGAGAGCACTGACATTCTGCGCTGCCTCTCAACTGAATCTGCCTTCTTCCTCCTCCCCCGAAGCCAGCACCGTCATTCGTGTAGCCATCGTCGATGCTGTGCTTATCCGTTCGCCTCAAATGTGATTTTCTTCTCGAGTTACTACTCTTCGTTTGCCTCTGCTGCTGATTCAAGTATGAAAAGTCTTTCTTTCTCTTAGCTTCTAGTTCACGTGGGCATAAAAGATCTAGTTTTTCTTCAATGTTCATCATCATCCTCCTTCCTCTATCCCTGCATGTTGATTCATTTAAGGGTGTATGGAAGAACAAGACCCTGAAAAGACTTAAAAGAAGAATACTTTCGGGAATTTAGAACTTTAACAGGTAAGTGAATAGCATTCCTTATGAGTATTCATTGAAAATCTTTTATTAAAATATTTCATTTTTATGAATTATGTTAGTTTTAGAAATTTTGAACTAATGATAAATAATAGTCGTATTATGATTCATGCATTTTTTCAAGAAATATATCTTTAATATTGATAAAGGCACCCTTGCCTATTGAATTTTAAAAATCTCTTGATTACATGATTAGCGCAAGTTGTACATTCGTTATGGTGTATCGATTTGATAAGTTTCATAGATCTTGAGAATGAAAATTTGACTTCACAAATAATTATTTTTCTCGCATGTTTGAAATGGGATTTATAAGAGAACTCTATACAGAACATGCTACTAACGGCAGTTCCGTTAGTCTGTAGCGCGCTGTGGTTAAACACTAGCTAGTTTGTTTCGTGAGTTTTATTCTCATATTTGCTATTCGTGGGCTTCGTACTTGCGTTTGATTCCGTGGCTTGAGCTGCGTTTGGTTATTTACCCTTGTGGACTGAGTGTCCACGTTTGTAACCTGTTCTGTTAAGTTTTCAAATTTTTAAATGTTAATTATTATGTGTTTTCAAATTTTACTTGATTTTTACTAGTAATTTGTATCACTTTGAGCTATATGAGAGCAGATCGTTTTCTTTAAGCATGATAACATAAATTATTTTTAATTTATTCTTATTTTACAAATATGATTATGACTTACATGCTTATAAATTTTGGTAAAATTACTTTCAATTTTCTTGACACCATTATTAGAGATTGTCAATTTAAATTTTAAAGATTTTATCATGGGAATGCTATTTACTGGAAAAAAATTATTTGGCCTTAGATTGGTTAGCTGATGCTGATTCCACCAACGACCTTAAAAGGGCAACTAGCGACAGTGGGTGGATCTTTTTGATTGGTACTGTTGCTTTAATTTAAATATATGATATGTATGTCTTTTTGATTTGAAAAGAAAGAGTAGATGCTCCACATAAGTTGTTGGTGAATCTTATTTTTGTCTATATATATTGGTTGTTGGCTGGAAGGAGCTACGCTCCTGACTTATACTGTTATTTGTAAAAAATTTTGTTGTAGAATTTTCAAGAGATCCTAGTTATAGGGAAAGTTCTGCCAAAATTTTTACAAAAAACGTCGACACTTTCTTATGATAATGAATTTAAAGAAATTATTTTAATTCCCATGTGATTTGATTGAATTTTGTTCTTTTCTTAAAAAAATGAATGAAATAAATGTTCACTTGGAGGCTTACGAGAATGTGAGAATGGTTCACACCCATGCCGGTTACCCTCTATTTTTGGGGCGTGACAAAATTCATATTTGTGATTTCAATCAATAGATCTTATGAGATCAACAAATAATATATATTCAAAATATTTTTATAAAAACTAATAAATCATGGATTTATAAACTATACCAAAAATTTCATTTGCAATATGTAAGAAAAATTTACATTATTTTTTAAATGTAAAGAATATATTTGGAAGTCATCAATTATATATTTATAAAATATTATTATTATTATATATTATAAGAAGATATACTATGATTGAAAAAATAAAAATATATTTTTTAAAAAAATATGTTAATCCGCAGACTAACCCATTTAACCTACAGGTTAATCCATTTTAACCCACTAATTTTATAGGCTGGGCTGGCCTAGCCCATTTTTATAAAAATGTACTAATCTTTTTAACCCAACACGTTAAATTTGGCAAATTAAACGAGCTAGCTTGTAGGCTCAACTCGGTTCCTATGAAGAGGCAACATTAAATGATGGTATTGGTATGACAAATTGTCGTATCCATGGATAGATTTTAGGAAAAATAAAACTTCTTTTTATCTATCTTTTCCCATAAGGAAATAATGAGCGTTAATTCGTTCCAATTTGGATTAATGCTGCATTTGGCTTGTAAGGAAAAATATGAAGGAGATAAAATGAAGAGAAGAGAAAAATAGAGAAATACAATTTTCTCCTACTGTGCTTGTTTGAACAAGAAAAAAATAAGGAAGAGAAAAAATTATTAATTTTATATAGACAATAATAATTTTATTATTTATAAAATATTTATATATAATAAAATTTAATATTTAAAAAAATTATATATGCAATAATTTCTATCATGTATTATTGATTAAATAAAAAGATAATTATAAATTATTTTATTTAATATTGAACAAAAATTATTTTAAGGAGAATTATATTGAAGTTTCACACAAGCAAATTAATTATTGTAAGATCCATTAACAGTTGAACTAAACTATATTGATAACACAATCGGTTGTTAATGCAGTTTTGTTCAGTTATTAATAAACTTTGTAGTAATTAATTTTTTTATGTAAGACCTAACTGTAATTTTTTCAATAAGATTTAGACCACTTTAACACATGAAATTTTTTAAATCTCACCTTGCGGTGGTCAACTGCCCGAAGCTTTTTATACTTCGCTTTCATCCGGAATGTAGATGCCACCCTTCCGGGCTCAAGGCTTTTCTAACTGATTGGCTGAAAAATGCAAAAATAAACAAGAATATGCGCCAGTTGGAAACCGAACCGGGTCTATATCTTGGCAGGGTATCATTCTACCTCACATTTCAATTTTAAATATCTCAAATATACTTTAAAATTAAATATATAACATGATTTATCAATTATAATATATAATTAAAAAGACTCATCACTACAATACAATAAAATAATAAAGTAATAATATTAAAATCAATATATAAGTTCAATATAATTGAAAACATAATTAGAAATAGCAAATAGATTAATTAAAAATTAAATTATAAAATTGATATGCATAATATATTACATAATTATGTGTGTGTGTATATAGGTTGGACTATTGAGCTTGTAGGATAGGCTTTGAAAAATTAGGCCCAGTCTATTTAAGTAAATAGGCCTAATTAAAAACTTAAACTTAACTTAAATTTATTTAGTAAATAAGTTATGTTAAGCCTGAAGTAAGTCAGAGAGTAAGCTCTTGATAAGACCTGGCTTATTCCCATCTCTACCAAGAAGAGAACAGGTAGCAGTGCTGTGACCACCGTCAAGCAGGTCATGACGCTTGCCAAGCATCACAGCCATGCCCAATTCACACTCCCTTTCATGTAGCCAGTAGCCATGCTCACCTTTACCAACGGCCTCCTCCACAAGGTTGAGTTGACCTATATATATATATATATATATAGCAGTGCGCTCCGTGTATATGTGCACTCCGAAAGCGGTGCACCTCGATTGTCCAATTGAATGTATATATAGTAGTGCGCTCTGTGCACATGTGCACTCTGAAAGCGGTGCACCTCGCTTGTCCAATTGAATAGCCACCTATAATGTTAGAAGAAATTGACGAGGAAATTCATGACGACATTAGGAACAATACATACTAGAGAGAGCAACCAAGTCCTTGGTGGGGAGGTCAAAGGAGGATAAATTGGAGATGAGTTGGTTAAGGTTAGATGTAGGCATTGGGATTGAGCCATGAAGAACAGCTTGCACCACAACAAGAAGCATATTCTTTGTTTTATATTCAAAAAATAAAGATAAATAGAGTGAAAACATGACTCTTGAAAAAGATGGTGAACACGACGAAGAAAGAGAGGAGGAGCTCGATGGACTAAAGGGTGCCATGTGTCACGGCCTTGGAACTCCCTTCCCTTGAACCGTGCCGGCCTTAGCTTGATCCCTCTCTTGATCTTTGCTAAGTCAGCCGAATCCCGCAAGTAGGCAAGGAGGCTAAGAGAGCTAGATGCACAAGTAGAGAGTAGAGAGCTTGAGTAAATGAACTTTGAGAGCTTTTCCACTAAGCTTAAGTAAGTTACAAATGAGGGGTGAGGGGGTATTTATAGGCCTCCCCCTTTCTCTAGAAAATTCCCACCTCCTTAATGGACGGTTGGGATTGATTCGATCTAACGGTGTACATTCTATCTCTAGATAATTCTATAGAAATATCTACAAGAAATATCTTGATAATTACAAGGAGACTACTAGAATGTACAAGAGCAAGATATCTCTAGAATGGTCTGGATGCTTCAAGTGTTTTCTACACTACTCTAGAGATATCTAGGTCTTTCGAGGACATACCGGCGTATTCCAGAAGACTCCGGGGTGTTCTTGATTGTCCTGGATCGTTCCGGAGACTTCTAGAATATCTTAACCTCATGAAAATTCTATCTTCGTCACATTCTCCCCCACCTATTCGAGTGACGTCCTCGTCACGGCATCATCTCTATAAGATCGAAGTAGTTCTTCAAATTGCCAAAGATCTCTTTGAGATTCCCATGTTGCTTCACTCTCTGGCAATCCCTTCCACTTGATCAAGTATTGTGTGTCTGGTGGCACACCTCTTTTCCGCACAACTCGGTGGCTAAGTATTTCTTCAAGTCCTCGATCATATGCTTTAGTGATGGTTGGTGGGGCACGTGATGATGTTCCTCGCGTCGGGTCATCCTGATCTTCATGATAGGGTTTCAACATGCTAACATGAAAGACAGGATGAATCTTTAAATTAGTAGGGAGATCCAATTTATATGAGACTTTCCCTACCTTCTTGATTACCTTATAAGGACCTTCATATTTGCGAATGAGTCCCTTGTGTACTGATCTGAAGGCTTTGAATTGTTGTGGGAGAAGTTTCACCATTACCATGTCTCCCACTTGGAATTCTATTGCACGCCTCCGTTTGTCTGCAAATTTCTTCATCTTCTTGGCAGCCTTCTCGAGGAATGATCTTGTTTCATCTGCCCGTTCCTGCCAAGACTTAGCCATGTTAAAAGCTCCAGGGCTCTTACCTTTATAGGAGATTGCGAGGGCATGTGGGGTGATCGGTTGTTGTCCCATCACAATCTCAAATGGACTCTTCCCTGTCGCCTCGCTCCTTTGTAAGTTGTAAGAGAACTGAGCCACATCAAGCAACTTAGCCCAGTCCTTTTGATTGGCGCTAACAAAGTGCCGCAAATAGCACTCAAGCAAAGCATTCACCCTCTCAGTTTGCCCATCTGTTTGAGGATGAAAGCTAGTTGAGAAGTGTAGCTCTGTCCCCAATAATTTGAATAGTTCTGTCCACAGCTTTCCTGTGAACCTTGGATCTCTGTCACTGACAATAATTCTAGGAAGGCCCCAATACTTTACCACATTTTTGAAAAACATCCAAGCCGCTTCCTCAGCCGTGCAGTCTGTCGGGGTAGCTATGAAAGTTGCATATTTGGAGAATCGATCTACTACCACCATGATGGATCCAAATCCTTCTGACTTAGGTAATGCTGGGATGAAGTCTAAGGAAACACTTTCCCATGGTTGGCTCGGTGTAGGTAAGGGTTCGAGCAGTCCTCCAGGCAATTGGTTGTCTACCTTGTCTTGTTGACATACAAGACAAGTCTTCACATAATGTTCTACATCCTCCCTCATGTGAGGCCAATAATAGGCTGCTTCTAACAAAGCCAAAGTTCGCCTCTGGCCGGGGTGACCTGCCCATTTAGAGTCGTGACACTCTTTGATCAGCTCCTTCCTTAGGTTTGCCCATTTAGGGACATACATGCGCCTTCCCAGAGTGTAAAGGATGTCATCGTCCACCCAGAATCTCTTAGTCTTTCCCTCTTTTGCTAGTTCCATTAGCTGTAGGGCTATAGGATCCTGGGCCATTCCTTCCTTAACCTTTTCGATCAAGTCCCCACTGACTTGGGTTAAGGTTGCCAGTTCTGCTTTTCTACTTAGAGCATCAGCAACAACATTAGCTGCTCCTGGCTTATACTCTAACACATAGTCAAACTCAGCCAAGAAGTCTTGCCATCTTGCTTGCTTTGGCGTCAACTTCTTCTGAGTCTGGAAGTAACTAGTAGCCACATTGTCCGTCTTGATGATAAACTTTGCCCCTAGCAAGTAATGCCTCCAAGTACGCAAGCAATGGATTATGGCCGTCATCTCCTTTTCTTGGACCGTGTATCGCTTCTCGGTATCATTTAGCTTGCGACTTTCAAAGGCAATAGGATGCCTCTCTTGCATTAGGACACCTCCTATAGCAAAGTTAGAGGCATCAGTATGTACCTCAAAAGTTTTGGAGAAGTCAGGAAGTGTCAACACCGGTTCTTCCATGACTGCCGCCTTCAAGTCCTCAAAGGCTCGTTGGCACTCCTCCGTCCACGTCTAACATTTGTTCTTCTTCAACAACTCTGTGAGAGGGGCGGCTCTTGCCGAGTAGCCTTTGATGAATCGTCGATAATAGTTTACTAATCCCAGGAAGGACCGCAGCTCAGCCACACATGTTGGAGGCTCCCATTCCTTTATAGCTTGTACCTTTTTCTCATCTATCTTGAGGCAGCCATGTGAGATGACATGTCCCAAGAAAGAGACTTCCTCCATAGCAAAAGAGCACTTTTCCTTCTTCACATAAAGCTCATTTTCACGAAGGGTCTTGAACACAATCTGGAGGTGTTCAGCATGTTCCTCCAGTGTGTTGCTATAGACAACAATGTCGTCTAAGTACACCACCACGAACCGATCGAGATAAGGATGAAAGATCTTATTCATCAAAGTGCAAAATGTGGCTGGTGCATTGGTTAGTCCAAAAGGCATAACTAACCACTCGAAGGACCCATATCGTGTCACACAGGTGGTCTTGGGTTCATCTCCTTCGGCAATTCGAACTTGATGGTACCCAGACCTTAGATCCAATTTGGAGAAGTACTTTGCCTTTCCCAGGCGATCAAACAAGTCAGCTATCAAAGGAATAGGATATTTGTTTTTAATAGTTACCTTATTGAGAGCCCGGTAGTCGATGCATAGGCGCAAAGAACCATCCTGATTCTTTTGGAATAAGACCGGTGCCCCAAAAGGTGCTTTTGATGGTCGGATGAAACCTGCGTTGATTAACTCCTTTAGTTGCTTCCTCAATTCCTCCAACTCAGGTGGTGCCATACGATATGGCGCCATGGCTGGTGGCCGAGTTCCTGGTTCCAACTCGATCTCATGATCCACTTCTCTACGTGGTGGAAGCTTTTTGGGCAACTCAGCAGGCATAATGTCTTGGTTCTCTACCAGAACATGGGCAATTATGGGGGGACTTCTTCCTTGACCTTGTCCCCAGGGTCAATCTCCTTCAGTGTTGCCAAGTACGTAGCCTCTCCCTTTTTTATTCCCTTTTTGACTTGCAAGGCCGAGAGTTGGTGTCCACCGCTCACCCTTCTTGCAGTCACAAAGCAAGGGTTTTCCTTCTCGAGTATACAAAGTAAATTATAATAGGGCATGGGGTAAGCGTTTACCTGTCTGAAGAACTTAAGTCCCAGCACGACCTTGAAGTCATCCATAGGAGCTACGGAGAAGTCTATCTTACCACTCCAGTTCCCCAAACATAGTTCAACTCCTTGTGCTATGCCACATAATTGCTTAGGAGGTGAGTTAACTGCCTTCAAACTTCCTCCCTCCTGTACCACCTTGAGGCCTATTCTCTTGGCCTCTTCTGGAGTGATAAAATTATGGGTAGCTCCAGTGTCACACATTATGGTAACAGGTGATCCATTCAACTTCCCGTCTACGTACATCAAGCCCTCACCTTTAGGATTTTTGGCAAGGGTTTGACCTTTAAAGCATTGAGGAGTCGTAGAGATCCCATCTCTGCTTCAGGCTCTTCTTCTTCAGCCTTCTCCATTATGGCTGCCAACGTACCTAGCTTCGGACATTCTCTCATTCGATGAGGGCCTTTGCACACAAAGCATCCTGTCTGTTCCTTGAAGGTCTTCTTTTGTCCTTCAAGTTGTTTCCTCTGTAGGAACCTGCTATCACCCCCTTTGGATGTCCCCTTGCCCTTGTCTCCCCCACCTTTTCCAAAATTAGGTTTGGAAGACTTGGGTTTAGAGGGCTCACCTTTTTCCTTATGGTACTCTGTGAGACTTTCGGCTACTGTAATTGCCTCATCAACGGTCTTCACGTCACGCCTCTGTAGCTCGTGCTTGGCCCAGTTTTGGAGACCATCGATGAAATAGAAGAGAGCTTCTTCACTACTCAGATTAGGAATCTGAAGTGTTAAAGAAGTGAAGTCTCGTACATAGTCAGAGATAGTGGTCTTATGTTTGAGATCCCTCAATTTCTTCCGTGCCTCGTAGACCACATTTTCTGGATAGAATTGCCTCTTCAGCTCTTTCTTAAAGTCCTCCCAAGTATTGATTGTGCAAAGCCCTTTGTCCATGTCTGCATGCTTCCTTCGCCACCATAGCATGGCATTGTCTGTAAGGAAATAGGCTGCGGTACGTACCTTGGTTTGATCATCAATCATCCCTAAGGTGTCAGCATAACGTTCCATTTGCCATAAGAAGTTCTCAACTTCCTTGGCATCTCGTACCCCCTTGAATTCCTTGGGTTTGGGAAGATCCAACTTGACTTCCCTTACTCCACTATTTCCATCCAATAGTGGGTTTCTTCCTCTTTCTTCTAAGGAAGTCTTGAGAGTGTCGAGCTGTTGTTGCATCATAGTGATGGCATCCATCACCTTTGTTTCTAAGGTCTTCACGGTATCCTCCCGTTGATTATCAGAGTTTTGCAAGGTATCCACACTACTCTTTACCTCATCAAGTTCTTTGAGAGTGTGGTTTTCCAACGTACGTATATCATCCTCAACTTTTGCTACTCTACCCACCATTTCCTCCATCGCTTTATCTAGAGCATCAATTTTTATAGAGAGTATAGTAAGGTCTTCTGAACGTACCTTACTAGAGCCTCGTGTCCTCTTGCCGCCTTGGTGTGGAGGTTGGGATTCCCTTCCCCTCTCCTCGTCGTGAGCAAGAGTCTCCTCAGTCACACCAGACATTTCTGCCTATCAGTAGCACTATCGAAACCACGGCTCCCTCGAACCTTGGCTCTGATACCACGTTGTCACGGCCTTGGAACTCCCTTCCCTTGAACCGTGCCGGCCTTAGCTTGATCCCTCTCTTGATCTTTGCTAAGTCAGCCGAATCCCGCAAGTAGGCAAGGAGGCTAAGAGAGCTAGATGCACAAGTAGAGAGTAGAGAGCTTGAGTAAATGAACTTTGAGAGCTTTTCCACTAAGCTTAAGTAAGTTACAAATGAGGGGTGAGGGGGTATTTATAGGCCTCCCCCTTTCTCTAGAAAATTCCCACCTCCTTAATGGACGGTTGGGATTGATTCGATCTAACGGTGTACATTCTATCTCTAGATAATTCTATAGAAATATCTACAAGAAATATCTTGATAATTACAAGGAGACTACTAGAATGTACAAGAGCAAGATATCTCTAGAATGGTCTGGATGCTTCAAGTGTTTTCTACACTACTCTAGAGATATCTAGGTCTTTCGAGGACATACCGGCGTATTCCAGAAGACTCCGGGGTGTTCTTGATTGTCCTGGATCGTTCCGGAGACTTCTAGAATATCTTAACCTCATGAAAATTCTATCTTCGTCACACATGGATGGAGTCGAATGGTGAGGTTGCGAGTGTTAGAGGCCGCCAACTCTAGTTCCTAGAGATCGAGGTTAACAGTGGAAGGAAATGACACCTCCATTCTCTCTCTCTCTCTCTCCCCCCCTCCCTCCCTCCCTCCTTCTCCCTCATCGTTCTCTTACTCTCCCTCTCCTTCCCTCTCTCTTAAATACCAACAACGTGAAGATGGATGATCAAGTCCTGTGGGTAGGGTGGAGCATGTTGGATCAAGTGTCAAAGGAGGAAGAGCTATGGAGTGTGTTGGATTATAGAGCGAGAGAACCAGAGGTTATGATGATGATGTGGGAGGATGAGCAGAAACCGTCCAGGGTCATAGCTCCTTGCTCATGTAGAGATGAGAGATCAATGGAGGAGAAAGAGGAGAAAGGTGGACAGAGAGAGAGACAGAGAGAGAGAGAGAGAGAGAGTGGAGAGGAGATAGATGAGGGAGATGGTGATCAGAAAGCGTGGTCAAAATGCTGGGTGATCTAAGAGAGGGTGTAGCCCAAAAATATATATAAATGCTAGAAGTGCAAAATGATAGGCCCCACTAATGGCATCTTTAAGTGCGTTAACATTTTCAAACATCTAATGACTGACAAAATTTAATGTCCAGTTCAAGACATTCATTAACTTTTAAAGAAAAAATTAAAAATAAAAATGACTCTTAACTTTATTTTATATTTTATATTGATCTTCTTTTAATGATAACATTAGAAGTAATTTATGTGATTCGTCAAAGGCTAAATCAAGTTATCGTCACGGCGTCATTGAAATGTTTATTTCAGTTATATCTGCCAATGAGGTGCGGGTGCACCTACTTGCTCCCTCATCCCATGTCATGAACAACTAATTCCTTCAGTCAAATCTACTTCATCAGGAAGACGTAACCAATATTCATGAGAACATGCGCAACGAATCCCACATCGTATTAATACAATAATATATACATGTATATATATAATTCATATTTTGGAAATATTACCAAGGACAATCTCGCACATAGATTTAGAACTTAAGAATGCCCCATTCTCAAAACGTCAAACCCAGGCTATTATTCATCGTATCTATTACCTGGTTTCCGAAGCCTATGTTCATAGCTTGCTGATATTGCCGTCATAGTTACCTTCAGAACACAAATTACAGCCTTCTCCGTTCATATTGAGCCCTTGGAATCTTTTGGCGGCGTGTTAGCAAACCTCCAGCTGAATTGGTCCCTGCTCTTGAAGTATCGATCACCTGCCACCTCATCAATCGGAACTGTCTCAGAAATTTCTCTGAGGTCCCTATCTGTAAGTTTCACAGCTAAGACACCCAAATTTTGATCTAGGTTCTTAATCTTTGTTGTTCCTACGAAGGTACAGAAGATTCATGTCAGCTGATACAAAAACATTACCACTGCAACAAAATAAATGAACAAGATAATAACTACACTACGGTCATTTAATTTTGATATAAATTGAACAAGGCGCGGCAATGAATTTGAACATTTGACATACTATTTCAACTTGATGAAATATAACACTAAATCTTTTTTCGAACTCCAAGCGTGCAGAGGGATCTAAGCACAGTTAAGAGTCATGTTTTTCAGCAACAATCTTGAAACCTTTATTGATAAAGTACATTGTTTTGTTTAATAAAGCCAAGAGAATGCCCACAGACAGACATACACAACGCATGTTGGTTTGTACAGACAACAAAATAACAAGCCTTAATTAACCATCGGAATCAGAGTAGCGAGTTTAAATAGGAATATAGGCATTAGGGAGCAAGCGACTCACCAGGGATAGGCGCAACATCATTGCCTTGTTGGAGTACCCATGCTAATGCTAGCTGAGCAGGAGTGCACTGATGCTTCCTAGCAACGTGTTCTATTCGATCATATATTTTCTTGTTCTTCTCCAAATTCCGTGACTGGAAGCGGGGATACGAGCTCTAATGTGCAAAACAATGCAACTATCAGACAACTGTGGCTCTTAAATAAAAAACGGTTTTGCCCTTTCAATGCTTTAATTTAGCAATAGTGGTGAAACATTGCGAGGTATTACCCTGCACCAATGTTCCTTAGAGACTAGCACGGCCAAAAGGGCTTAGCTATGCAATAAGGATAGTGGTTATAAAAATATTATATTGAAGGACAAAAGAAACAACCTGACTACTGTTTCAACTAAGGATTGAAAAGCAAATGCAAAATATAGTTATATTATGTACCAGGGAGCTAACTGCAGGCACAGTTTCCACAACTCCTCGGCCACCAAAAAAGCCACGACCAAGAGGGCTATAAGGCACTATTCCGATCCCAAGCTCTCTACAGAAAAAATCCATCAAGAAAGTTAACTCACATTACCAGAGGCACTGCTTCAAAAGGCAAAAACGCAGAATGCAACAACGGAGTTTTGGTTTTAAACATTCGCTTTGAGCTATTGTAATGAATTCTTTAGGGTTGTGAGAGAGTTGTGATTTAAGAACTGCTAGAACTAACCTACATAGCGGAACTATCTCTTCTTCAATGTCGCGAGTCCAAAGAGACCACTCTATTTGCACAGCTGTTATGGGATGAACCGTATGTGCTCTCCTAATTGTATCAGGACTGGCTTCAGACAGCCCAATATATTTAACTTTTCCTTCTTCCACCAGTTTCTTAAGTTCACCAACCTATAATGCAACAAACTCATGAGAAATGTATAATGCTGGGCCATTTTAATACTACCTACGTTTCTTTCTATAAGAAACAAACCCCTGCTTTCTCAATACCAAGGAAAGTAGGTAAATTAAGTTATAAGCTTTAAAAATAATAATAGTACAGATGTATAACTTTTTTTTTTAAGCAATACTCTTAATTTAAGGAAATTGACCAAATTGGCCCATTTATCATCTCTCCTCATTAATAAAGGCTTGACTGGAAAATCAAAATAAATGTTTTAGACAAAAGTTAATTGTTTCTTATAAATAGGAACAGAATTACACTCCCAAAATTCTCTTATAAATAAAAACGGAAGGACAAAAATTTACAGGATATTTCAGAGGAAGAAATTGCTAACAGTGTCTTCTATTGGCACTGACTTGTCCACCCTATGCTGATAATAGAGATCAATGTATTCCACATCAAGCCGTTTCAAGCTGGCTTCACAACATGAACGCACATATTCGGGGGTACCCTGGACCTGAATATCAGTAAGGAAATTTGCATCTGCCTTAATACCAAATTTCGTTGCCAGCTGGATTTTTTCTCGAGGCAACTCCTTTATGGCCTGCTCAACCAAATTAAAAAATTGACATGTTTAAGCAAATATCATGCCAGTGAGCCAATAAAATATGTAAAAGTTTAAAAGTGAAACATTAAAATAAAACAGACCTTTACTAGTTTATAGTTACTTTAACGTGCAAAAACATTTAGAGATAAATTTTCTTTTTTCTTTGACAATAAGGAGAAATTCTTTTTTCTTTTTAACAATACGGAGAAATTTCAACTGCAAGAGCATTGAGCCACTTCTCCTGCTCTCGAGATCTTCTTTCATATAAAAATGACGTGATTTTCAAGTGCACAGCCTTTTTCATAAACCAGAGCCAAAATTATTACATGAACCAACAAAACATCAAAATCAACAGAGAAATATTATATTCCACTATGGCACTATGTTATGTACGTGAATTGTCGCAAGTGCCACGGTTTCCTTCCCAAGTTCTTTTGTGGGTTTAGCTGGCTCATAATCTTTAAAGGTCCAATAGGGGAAACTTGCCGAAGAAGAAGGAAACAGTGTGATTTAAATTGAAACGTTGATAACCTTGTTCAACAGTCATTGATCATTGCGTATTCTTTCCCCATGGAACTATGCTTCATGACCAAGACAATAATCTGTTAATCAGATCAGATATTGCAGTGTATTGTGCTCAAGGCTTCATTTTCTTGTTTGTGATGACCGATTGCACATATATTCATGCAAACACACAGAAAAAGATTGTAAACGACATCTGTTGAAGGTGATCAATAATCAGAGATTGGGTTATATGGAAGGAATTCCTAACGATGCAGTGATTCAAATTCATAACAGGATTAGTGTAGGGCAGCAGGACACATGCAATGTAAATATAGGGATAAGCCGTAAGGATGGATCATCGTCACCTTTCCTACCAAAACTTCGTTCGTATTGGCTCCATAAAAGTCGGACGTATCAAAGAACGTAATCCCTTTACTGAATGCATGCTTGATAATGGATATTCCGACCTCTTCAGGGACAGGAGCGTTATAGACTCCAGTAAGGCCCAGACAACCAAATCCCAACTTGGAAACCTGAACTATGTAAATGTAAGGCACGAGTCGAGCGAGGAAACACGAATTAATAGACAACTTACGGATAGACATCCGATACATAATTGACCAGAGAAGTCGAATGAATTACTAAAAAGATTTAATTAGTCGGAAGGCTAATAACGAAGAGAAGAAAAGGAGAAGCAATTGAAGTGGATACCTCAAAACCTAGGGTTCCAAGTTTAACACGAGGCATGTGTGGCGAGGCCATTTGCGGAGAACGGATTTCAGTTGTTGAGTATCAGACTGTACATCCAAAGGCCAAAGGGGATGCGGGTGGAAATAGCGGCGTTCGGTGGAGTGATCAATCGTGAACTGGGCAACCGTCACGGAATAGGACGGCGAGACTAGAGAATCGGGGGGCCACATTTAGATAAGGAGAGTGACATTTGTGGGAGCCGCCGCACTCAAGCCCCGATTCCGTAACACCATCTGCACTCGCTGCCTGTTCTTTTCTTCCCGCGCATTAATGAAATTTGACGTTCTACGGTATAGCTGATGGGTTAGATTCTATGTTGATGGTTCCATCAACTTCAACGGCATAGCTAGTTGTGAAGGACTTGTAAAAAATGATAAAAGCAACTAGATTAAGAGTTTTTTTTTTTTTTTTTTTAATTTTAACTATCAATCCAACACTATAGCAAAATTATTAAATTAATAGAGGGGTTGAACCTTTGTTAAAATATTAAGTTTATCAAGATGAGTGTTTATTTAGATTCTTTAAAGGCTCTATCCTTCATTGATTATAGCCATATAAATAGTCACCATCTCTTAACTATTATCAAAAACATTAAGAATATCACCAGATGAAATTGGAAGATTACATTTAATCACAATTACAGAGAAACTAATAGATGTGTTGATCTTCTGACATATAGGGCTTCTAAAAAATATTTTGATATTATGTTATTTGATAGATCGCTTAATAATTGTAAGAGTCTTATGACTTTCTGACTTGACTTGATTTTGGTGTTATTGCACAATTTTAACCATGGCCTTATATTCTAAAAAAAAAATTGACATTCTACTCTCTTGTTTAAAAAATGTGGATCACTTCTAACGGGTTTGGTTTCAATACTTATCCCTCAGCTCATCCTTAAGATAAATCTGGACCAATTAAATTTTAATTTGGATAGTCTAAATTTTAAGTATTATTTTATATTATATTTATTAAAATAAAAATTATAAAAATTTTATAATCATAATATAAATCAATATGTTATGATTATAAAATTTATAATATTAAATTAGACCCTTTAAATTACACCTAGATCATATTTAAAATAAAAAATTTATTAAAAATATTTTATAAATTTTTATTTTAATAAATATAATATAAATTATAGAATAATATTTTTAATTTGAACTGTTCAAATTAAATTCAGATGATCCAAATCTTATTTAAGGATGAGCACCATATGCTAATCCTTAGGATGAGTAAGGAAACTAGTTCCTACTTCTAAGTAAACCTCACTTTTTAATAAAAATAATCATAATTATTTTTTTAATTTAGTATTCTTTTGTTATACTTATCTTTATTAAATAAATTTTTTCACCTTTAAAAAAAATATAAAGTAACTTATTCATTAACAATGCTTTAATAAATATAATAATTATAACTTGAAACACTAAAAAATATTATATTTTAAATATCTAACTATTTTTATATTTTCTAATAAAAAAGTATATAAAAAATAATAAATACAATAGTTTGACTGGCAAACATAACCTCCCTTCATTTAAAAATAAAACGTATTTTTAGTGGAATCAATGCAAAAAGTTAGCTAAGTGTTTTTAAATTTATATTCTCTTCCTTTCAAATTTTAAAATAAAAGTTAATTTAATAAAATTTAATTGTTATAATAAAATTTTTATCTAGGTATATCTTTAAAAAAATCAATTAGATAAACTAAAAATTGTTTAAATTATATATAATAAAATGTATTTTTAAATATAAAATTACTAAAAAAGATATTAATTCATGATTATTTATAATTTTTATTATGTAAATGTAATATATTTGAAATTTTTAAAAATGTACAAAAATTTTAAATGACATAAAATTTGATATGTTTAAAAAATAAAAATATAAAGTTTAAAATATTGGAGAAAATTATATAGCAAATAATTCAACATACATTAATATTAAAAATTAACATAATTCAAAAATATAAATATATGATAATTTTTTAAAATTTAAAAAAAATTAGATGAATTGAGTTTTAAATGCTCACTAAAGTTAGGGAATGCTTTCAAATTCAAATAATGCCAAAAATTTAATATCTAATTATTATTATTTAAATGATAATTATATTTTTAATGAATTAACATTATTTTTTAAATAAAAAAATAGAAGGATAGTATGGTCAAATATAAAATTAGATATTAATGCTCCCAACCACAATAGCATTTTGGAAGATTCAGGATGGCGTGTTTGAAAATCCACTTTCAATGTTTATAGATGTACATCTTAATGTCCATTTTTCTCTATAAAAAATTATTTAAACAATTTTTCACATCTCATAAATAGAAAAGTACTTTTGGGATATTGTTGTTGAACATCCAAAGAGGCCCTATGTATGTTAATAAAGTTTAATAATTACATTTCATAAATTTATTTTTTTAAAATAAAAATATAAACCTCTTAAAATACCTTTAATTTAATATAATTTTAAATCTATATACTTAGTTATTAGACTACAATTATTTCAATTCTCTCTCCATTTAAAAGGTAATATTAAAAAAAATATTATTAATGAAACATTATTTTTGTTAAATTATCTTATATTTTGATTCAATGAAATACCTCTAAAGTTGTTTTAAAATTTGAGATGAAGTTGCCATCTTTTATATTTATCTTGATTTAATAAGATGTCTTATTTAAAAATGAATGATTAAGTCATTTATTTATTAAAGGTATTTTTGAAAAAACAAAAGAACTCATTAATTACTCATTAAAAAACTAAAAAATCTTATATTCTTGAACATCTTACCTAAAAAAATATCTTATACTCCTCTGATTCTATTTATAGCACAAAAAGATAAGGTTAATTTTAATCCTATTTTCTAAGATACTTCACTATTTTTTAGGTTCATCTATACATTACTACTCTTATTAAATGTTAAAAAATATTAAAAATAATTTTTTATCCTTATTAGAGATAGAGGTGGTAACTTTTAAATTTTAAGATATAGTCCCTTCGTTAAAAAATGTAAGGCATTTTTTGAGAAGTTATATGTTCAAAAATGTAAGGTATTTTTAGTCTTTCAAAATGTAATCATTGTTTTTTTTTTTCAAAAGTATCCATATTAATAATGACTTTATATTTGTTATAGGTTATTTAATAGGGAGAAATATAAAAAGATAGAATTATTTTAAAAGTAAGTAATTACTTTATTAAGGGGCAAGATTCGATTAAAACTGTTTTACATTTTTTAACAGAGAGAGTAATTAATAAAATTTAATATTTTTTTAGTTTCAATAAAAATGATGAAAATAATTTAAAATAGAAAGAAGGGAGTATTTTTTTAGGGGAGGAGGACCAAGTAATTTTAAAAAGTTACATTCACTCAATTTGACTAATTTTGTAAACCAAGGGCACATATGGCTGTAAAGGTCTTATAGTATCATTTTTGGGTCAAAATTAAGGTCACATGCCTTATTAGCTCTTCGCTGATTGATAGGACCTAAGCTGTACAGATTAGACAATTTTTGATTTCATTTATTAGCCTGATGTTTCGGGTTTGATGTGTTTTCCTTCACCCCCTCTCTCTGCAGGTTTATTGCCAATGTCCATACAAAGCCAACCCACTAGGCATACTGCAACATCGATCTATTACACAAGAATAGGACACCCTGGGAAGTTACAGGAAGCCAATATGCCTTCTGCTCTAACTAATTAGTCAATGATCGTTTATGAAAATAGATTTGTGCTAAAATGTTTTTACCAGTAATTGGAATTTTATTTGACGTTTAGATTACTAAGTTTAATTACTTTTAGTAGAATCAATTTACGTGATTCATTAAATCAAATAATAGTCGCCGAGCCATTGAAGTCTTCATTCATATTTGACAATGAGGTGCGACTGCCCCTACATGCTCCCTCATCCCATTTCATGCCATTGCTAATTGGAGTAGCTCCTTAAAACCATACCTACTTTATAAGGAGAAGTTGTGTCAAAAACATTCGTGTAAATATGACCAGTGAAACCCCGCATCTTTTCATACAATAACATAATTCATGATTTTGCAAATATTATCAAGGACAATCTTACACAAGAATTTAAAACTTAAACAATAGTCAACTCTTAAAGCACCCAACCCAAGCTACTTCAGAGCCTCCGTTCACAATTTATTGATATTGCCATCATTTGACTTCAAACACAACAAAACACAAAATTACAGCATTTTTCATTCATATTAGGCCTTACAATCTTTTAGGGGCGTGTTGGCAAACCTCCAGCTAAATTGGTCCCAACTCTTAAAGTATTGATTGCCTGCAACTTTACCAATAGGACTGTCTTGGAAATTTCTTTAAGGTCCCCTATCTGAAAGTTTCACTATTAAACACCCAAATTTTGATCTAGGTTCTTAATCTTTGTTATTCCTAAAAAGGTTTAAAAAATCCATATCAATTAATTCAAAAGAGATGGACAAATACCAAGATAATAACTATAGGACAAAAAAAACTTGATGCAATAATAAATTTGAATATTTGACATGCTAATGCAATCCAATATGATTGCTGAATATTTGACATATAATTTCAACATACTAATTTTTTTCAAACTCGAAGCTTATAGAGTGGTCTAAGTACAATTATAAATCATGTTTTTCAACAACAATCTTGAAAGAAACCTTTATCAATAAGTATATTGTCTAGTTTTACAAAGCCCAATAATGCCCACAGACAGACAAACACGATGCATATTAGTTTGTTTAGACAACAAAATAACAAGCCTTGATTAATTGTCAAATTAGAGTTGTGAGTTTAAATAGGAATATAGGCTTAGGCCAAAAAAAAGGAATATAGGCATTAGGGCGACCGACTCACCAGGGATAAGCACAACATTATTGCCTTGTTGGATTACCCATGCTAATGCTAGCTGAGCAGGAGTACAATGGTGCTTCTTAGCAATATTTTCTATTCAATCATATATTTTCTTGCTCTTCTCCAAATTCTCTAACTAGAAGTGAGGATATGAGCTCTAATGTGTGAAACAACATAACCATCAAACAACCGTGGCTCTTAAATAAAAAATTGTTTTGCTCTTTCAATGCTTTAATTTAGCAATAGTGTGAAACATTTTAACATTCAAGAAAATTATGTATGATTAGTTAACCTCATGAGTATAATTAGTGAATTAATGAGGTGTGTGATAAGAGAGGCCTAATTGATATAATTTATTATAATTTCAACTTTGGAAGTAGGTCCGAATCGATGGCAAGTCACCCAAGCATAGAAAGAGAAGGAAAAAGTAAAGGAATGCCTTCTGCACAACATGCCACGGCCTGTGGTCAATCCACCATGGCGCACAAAGATAGATTTTAAATGCAACAATCTTTTCGTGCCATGTGCCGTGGTAGAGGGCTGCATGCGCTGTGGCACATGGTCAAAAATTTAATTTATTATATACGATTCTATGTGTGAAAAATAGAGAAGAGGAAGGAGAAGACTCGAAAAACATGGTTGAGCTCTGCTAGGGCACATTGTTGGATCATATTGGTGATAGTTTGAAGCTCCCAAACACAAGGTAAGCAATCTATATCCTCTTCTCTCCTTTCTCTCCCTTATTTATAAAGATTTGAGATAGGGTTTGAGTTAGAAGATTGATTTTTGGTCCATAAAAGTTATGAGTTTGAATCCATTAGTTAAAATGGATATGACGAGAATTATTTAGGGTATTGAAACACCACATTAATGACTTTTAAAGTGGTTGGTGCATGAGAGTAGTAAATGTTTGAAATTAACATAAATTAGGTAGTTAAGAGAGCTTGATATTCATTAATGATGATTTAATGACTCATTAGTACTATTATGAGTCAATAGAACCTAAGGAACCTGTTAGGTATGAATGGGTAGTGATTTATAAGATTGATAGAATAGATATAGGGAGTTTGGTATTGGTAAATCCTAAAAAATGAGATAATGATGGTATCATTGTATTATGAATGTAGTGAGGTTTAATTTAGCACTATTCAAGCTAGTGAGAAGCTTTAGAAATTGATATTATAAAGGGTAAACCTTTGACTTCTTAAAGGTTTGAGGTAGTCGAAGGAAATATAACTTTATATAGTTGAATATTAATTTGTTATTAGTTGAAAATAGATTGTTTTGAATCATGATTTATATTTTAAATTATATATGTAATTTTAGATAAAAGATGAACTTGTGAATGATTTGATAAATGAAAACCTTTTATATGCCACCCTTTGTGATTTATGAATTTAATTCTGGCATGTTATTGTGGGTGAAGAATTGTGATGTGATGTGTTGAGGATGTAGAGTATGAGTATGTGAATTTATATGCTATGAATTGATTGTGTGGAATGCATATTATGTGTAAAATGTACATGGCATAATCATTAGTGGGAGTTTGCCTAGGAAAAGGTGTAGATTGATTTAAATCATGTGATATTGGCAGTGATCGTTGAAATCAAGAACTTTCCTTGGCCCCAATTGTTGGAATTGGAAGGTAGCCCTTATTCTATGGTTGATTTAAAACTGTCCTACTTGTTTTATGAAGGACTCAAACCTAAAACAGTCTTCACCGATTCATAAGAAGGCTGGATTATGGGTATGACACCCCATGATTGTTAGTATTAGGGAAAATCAGATTACATAAGTGAGTGTGTTAACCTTAGCTCGGTAGCTCCTCACAAGTGAAAGGCTGGGTTAGTCCATGAAGGATGTAGCCACGTGGTATCCACCAATTTCATATTAGACGTAATACGAGGGTATAAGGCTGGCATTCGATCATGCATATAAATTGGGCCATATGGTTGTTAGTATTATGGTTTGGCATATGTTAGGGGTGCCTAGTTGGTGGTATTGTGACCCCATATTATGCATTATGATTTAAAATGGATATATGTGTTTTTGAGCCCAATCATATGGTTGTTAGTATTGTGAACCAAGTTCATCACATGTGTTGTATTTGTGCAATTTTTGTCTATTTGCATCTATTTACAATTAATATGCAATTGTATAAATTAGGTAAAACTTGGTTACTGAGTGGTTGTACTTACCCCTCAATTCTTAATATTTTCAAGGCCTAGCTCATCATATCTGAGTTAGGAAAAAGATGTAGAGGGTTAGGATTTGTAGAGTAATCTTTTTGTATGCCCCTCTTTGTTGTTTTATGTGTATTGAATGTTAATCCAATTACCAACTAGGAGTTACATGTTATTTTTATACTACTTGCATTATGGTAACATACAACTTATGTATTTTGTACCCCAAGTTAGAGAGTTTTGGTTGAAAACTCATGGATAGGGCTAAAATACTTGTACAAGTAAGAACATGTGTATTTTGAATGTGTATTTTGAATGATTTGAAATTAAAATAATGGTTTTGTGCATGATTTTTCTCCCCCCTGTGTTTTAAAAAATTGAAGTTGAGTGGTGAATTTGAGATATATATGTTTTTGTTTATGTATGGTGCATTGCAAGAGTCTACTAGAGTTTATTGAGTGTGGTCAAACGGTTAGTATAGACTTTTGGCACTTGAAGTTTAGGAGACCATGGTTGATAATTTTTGTGAAAAAGTGATAAAATAGGTTTTAGTGTTTACCTTTTTATAGAAAATGAATTTGAATATGAAACTAATGCCATCAACTAGAGCTAGGAGAAAGCTTTGTATAGACACCAAAACTACCTTAATCGGATGTCGGATGAAGATTTGGAACATGTCAAAAGTTCACTCCCACTGCTGTCAAATTCGTGTAATACGTCATGGCACATGGCATAAAGGTGAGTAAAAGCGGTGCATGTGTATTAAGCAACAGCGCATAGGTCATTTTCTATACAAAATACAGTTTTGAGTTTTAAAACTTATTGTTTTGGGTCCCATGTGATTTTTAAGCTTCCGCATTGTTTTCAATTTTGATTTGACCATTTCAAATGTATTTGAGATTAAAAATATTGAATTTTGAGATCCCATTATAAATGATTTGAGAATTCTTTTCTTTTATATAATTTTACAACTTTGGCAATTCTTTGAGGGTTAATCCTTTGATTATCATATTTATGAAATTAATTATGGATAAGTAAGGGAGACCTTACAAACATTGCAGGGGTACTACCTTACACCAATATTCTTAAAAGACTAGCACCGGCCATCTTAATAAACAAAAGGGCTTAGTTATGTAATAAGGATAGTGATAATAAAAATATTATATTAAAGAAAAAAAAGAAACAATCTAACTAATTTTTCAACTGAGGATTAAAAAGCAAATGCAAAAGATAGTTATATTCTATACCAGGGAGCTAACTGCAGGTATAGTTTCCACAACTCCTCGACCATTAAAAAAGCCATGACCAAGAGGGCTATATGGAACTATTCGATCCAAGCTCTCTACATAGCAAAAATCCATCAAGAAAGTAAACTCACATTACTAGAGGCACTAGTTCAGAAGGCAACCATGAAGACAGCATTGACTGAGTTTTGGTTTTAAACATTCACTTTATGTTTGTTGTAGTGAATTCTTATGATTGCGAGACAAAGTTGTGATTTAAGAATCACAAGACGAAAGTAGGGAACTAACCTACAAAGTGGAACTATCTCCTCTTCAATGTCGTGAGTCTAAAAGGACCACTCTATTTGCACAGCTATTATGGGATGAACCACATATGCTCTCCTAATTAGGTCAGGACTAACTTCAAACAGCCTAATATAAATTTTCCTTTCCTTCTTCACTGGTTTCTTAAGTTCAGCTACCTATAATGCAACAAACTCATAAGAAACATATACTGCTATAAGATGCCATTTTACTACAAAAAATTTTATGAGATATTTTAAAGGAAGAAATCGCTAACCATGTCTACTATCGGCACTGACTTTCCACCTTATGCTGATAATAGAGATCAATGTATTCCACATCAAGCCTTTTCAAGCTGGCTTCACAACATAAATATGTATTCTAGCATACCTTTAATTTGAATATTAGAGAAATTTGCATCTGTGGTGATACCAAACTTCATTACCAGCTGGATTTTTCTTTGGGTAACTCCTTTATGACATGATGAATAATGAAACATCAAAATTAAACAAATCAATAGATCGAATCAGCACAGTAGGACAAGTGCAATATAAATACATGGATAAGCTATAAGGATTGATCATGGTCATTATTCCTACTAAAACTTCATTAGTATTGGCTCCATAAAAGTCGAACATATTAAAGAACATAATCCCTTTATTGAACACATACTTGATAATGGATATTCTGACCTCTTTAGGGACAGGAGCATTATAGACTTTAATAAGGCCCATACAGCCAAATCCTAACTTAGAAATCTAAAATGTAAGGAGCATGCTTATCAATCATCGACAAAGATAGAGAGTAGTAATATTCATATAGGATCAAGCTACACAAGGAATGAGTGAAGCCTTAAGAGAGGAAGCACAAACAAAAGATTTACATACAAATACTCAAATACATTATTTAGAGGGACATTAACAAACTAAGAGAAGAAAAGGAGAAGCGATTGAAGAGGATAGTGAATACCTCAAAGCCTAAGGTTTTGAGATTGACGCGAGGCATGTAAGGCACGACCATTGTAGAGAATGGATTTCAGTAATTCAATATCATAATGTGGAATTGTGGATGCAAAGGTGATGTATATGCAGGCAGCGTGTGGGGTTATATGTAGCAGGCCTGGAATCGACGATGTTAGGTAGAGGAATCCATTATCAATCGAGAAATCGTCACTGAATATGTTAGCCAGAATGGAGCACTAGGGAAATACAATGAACAAATCCATTAGGAATGGCATCCATGGTAGTCACCTTACCGTCACCCAAAATTACTTTTAGAATCAATCAAGTACAGTAATCTTGGGAGGCTCCGTGCTTTTCTTTTTTCTCCATTTTCCTCCTTTGCTCTTTCATGGAAATGACTAAAAATTTAGACTAGACTGGACGATCAGACCATTAATCAATTTGGATTTTTGCTTGGTCAATATATAAAAGCCGTTTTAGGAGTTGACCCTAGTTGGGCCATTTTGAACTAGCAGTTGCATCGGCAACCAAAATCAAGCTGGGAACCTGACTCAATTTTCAAAAATTGGATTGTTCAAAAAAAATATTTTTTTAAATGACTAATATTTTTAGTCATTTAATGTTATGTTGTATTATGTGGCTTGTTAAGTCATGATAAATTTAAAATATTTAATTTTATTTTTAAATTAAATAACAATTTCACATTTATTTCTTATTTTCAATTATTATATACATATAATTTTTTTTACTTTAATTATTACATCACCAGTTTGACTACTGGTTCAACCCAGTTAAACCATGCCAACTGTAAATCGTTAACCTTCTTGGTTCAATATCTGATCTAGTTCTGGAAATATTGGTTGTTGGAATGAAGCTTTTTGACAATTGAAATTTAACTTTTGAAAAAAATTATTATTTAATTTTACATAAATTATGTAAATAAAATATTATAGTTTTAAATTATTTAAATTAAAATTTAATAATTTAAACTTATTTATATATTTTATGTAAAATTAAAATAATAATTTCATTAAAAATTAAATTTCAACCATTGAAATTTTGATCACAAGAGGGAAAAGGAGAAAAAAGAAAAAAAGAAAAAAAAGAAAAAAAAAAAAAGAAAGGACAGATCCTCACTACTCTGTAATTTCCCAGCTTTTTTGCTAATCAATCACGCTTGTTAAGCTTGAATAATTAACCCAGGGGCAGTTATGCTCGTAAAACTTTTAACACATCAGCGCTTATGATTGTTTCTTATATTTTACTCCCTCCAAACCATAATATAAGTCATAGTTAATTAATTTAATTTTACAAACAATGTTAGTTAAATTTTTAAATTCCTAAAAATATCCACATCTTTACATTTATGCCCCTAAGTGGAATAAATTAATTGTATTTAAATTATTTAATTAAAATACTCTCATTAATTACATTTATTCCTTTCTACTGATTATTGCTTTTAATTCACTCGCAACGTGATGATGGGAATTGGGGTGAAGTTTAAAAGAAATTTAAAAAAACAATAGGTGTGTGGTGTTTGGGTTTTGACATTTGGATGTTACGGGTTCCATGAAGAAAATAAAAGGGCATGCAAAATTGACTCCAAACCATGTTCCTATGTTCCATGGAAGGTTACAAGTCCCATCTCCCTATTCGTGCAAATAATGGAACCACCTCTGTCAACATGAAAGGAACACATGCAATAGCTCACATTCTTCCTTTTGACTTAAATGTAGAGGCAACCTTCACAGATGAAGATGACTCATGTATGAATGGATCTGGAAGTCAAGAGCCAAACATGCAGCTAATCATGCTCTGTTATAATGCTGCAGTAGCAAAGCACTATGAAGCAAGTCAGAATACTGGAAATTGTGAAACTAAGATTGAGGTAGGCATAAACTCCCATAAGTTTGAAAACAATGAAGGTACATCTCCCGCAATAAACCCATAAATCTCTTGCCTTTAGGATATTTTCTCTTCATGCTCAACTTATTGGACGTTCATTACGTGTATTATGTCTCATCATTCTCAACTTGTTTATCCTATCCAACTCCACAAAGTCTTCATACACGATATTATGTAGGTGATGTTATGACCAAAGCAAGTAGGCTATGGAAGCTTTTGACAAATGAACAACGTGAGTCAGTAAGTCAAATTCTACTGCATTCAACTTTCAATGGCAAGCTAAAGAGTGGCAAAGCAAACATGATTGCATCAGCATTTAAAGTTTCAAGAAGAGCTATTGAAAGAATTTGGCATCAACTAAGAGATACGAGCAATTCTCACCATGAGAAGAAAAATTGTGGCAGAAAAATCAATGAAATAGACATTGGGTGAAGAATTCTTGAAGTCCCTCTACTGAAGCTGACAACTCTTCGATATTTAGCCTGTGCATTAGACACTAAAAAATCAAAGCTCATGAGACTTTAAAAAAGGGTCTTCTTCAAAGGCACTCTAATGCAATGAAGCCTCTCCTAAATGAAAGAAACATGATTGCACAGTTGAGGTCTCCTAAATGAAAGAACATGATTGTACAGTTGAGGTTTTGCTTGTCTATACTTGAAAACAGTAGCATGCCACATGATCCTGCTTTTAAATCTATGCAAAACATTGTTCACATAGATGAAAAGTGGTTCTAGTTGACTAAGAAGTCAATGAACGTGTATCTACTTCCACACGAGAAGAGACCGCATCGCACATGTAAAACTGGGAATTTTATTGACAATGTCATGTTTCTAGTTGTTGTTGCAAGGCCAAGATTTGATGGTGAAGGAAATGAAACTTTCTTTGGTAAAGATTGGTGTGTTTCCACTTGTCATGCAAGAGCATGCAAAGAGAAGAAGGTCTAACAGACCTGCAAGAACACTTGTGACCAACCTATGACTTCAGTAAACAAGAGTGTCAATAAGTCATACTTGATTGGACAAGTTTTACTTGCCATCAAGTTGAAATGGCCAAGAGAGCATGTAGGAGAAACAATTTACATATAACGAGACAATGCTCCTTGTCATATTAATGTAGATGACGATGAGTCTCGTCATGCTGCAAGTAAAGGAGCCTTTGATGTTCACTTAATGTGCCAACCTCCAAACTCTGCAGATCTAAATGTCTTGGATCTTGGGTTTTTCAATGGCATACAAGCCTTACAACAAAAGGAAGCACATACCACTATAGATGGCCTAATTGAAGCTATGGATAGAGAATTTGGAAGTTTTTCATTGAATGATTCCAACAAGATCTTCCTATCATTACATGCTTCAATTGTGGAGATCATAAAGATTAAAGGTTCAAATGACCAAGGCATAAGGAAAAATTGCAAATGCAAGGTCTGCTACCAAGGCAATTGACGTGTGATAAATCCCTTGTGGAAGAAGCTTTGAAATATCTAAGAGGAGTTAGTGCTTAATGCATCCATCATTATCACCATCAAAGGAATCTTCAATCACTACATCCTCTAACAACACCGTATCTACCATGGAAGATGAGAGAGTCGATCGAAGCACAACATCATGTTCTTGTGCGGTGGTCTTTGTACCTATCTTTCGCATAGCATTGTCACTATCAAAGGAATCTTCAACTACTCCATCCTCTGACAACACCATGAAAGATGAGAGATTCAACCGAAGCACGTCATTTCGTTCTTGTGTGGCGGTATTTGTACCCATCTTTTACATAGTGGTGCCACTATTAAAGGAATCTTCAACCACTTCGTCCTTCGACAACACCATATCTACCATGGAAGATGAGAGAGCTGACCGAAGCACGTGATTTCGTTCTTGTGCGGCGGTCTTTGTGGCCATCTTTTGCACAATGACGTCACCATCAAAGGAATCTTCAACCACTGCAAAAGCTTCCTTTGGAGCATTGAATCAGACATGGAAGAAGAGAGACTCTAAAGGCCTTCAAAGACAAAGTGGAATGCGGTCACTGAAAGAAGCACGTGCATGGACCCTTAATCCTCAACCTGGGAGTGTAAACCGTTCTAATGAGTAATGATCCTTAGGAGTGAAACATGATGGACTCAAGAATTGGTGGTTTAAATATGAAGCATTAAATTAAAGAAAGCAAGGGTATAAATTGAAAAAAAAAATTATAAAATTTACCCAATGCCTATATTTTGACCAAGGAGTATTCCTAAAAACTGCCTTATATTATG